>NW_007732666.1:60214-61583 GCF_000696425.1 Galeopterus variegatus
GTGTCTAAACTCCTGAGCCTTATACTCAAGATCCTTTTTCTCTAAAATTTTTCCTAATCTTCCCAAAGATAGTTATTCTTCCCCTCTTCTGAACTAAAATTACTTTTATTTGTGGTAGGCTCGATGTGGTGTAAAATTTCACCAAATGCATTGTCTCTGCTATCTGACTATGGGCTCATGTAGGACAAAGACCACGCCCAATGAAGATTTGAGGAGCTAAACTGAACTCATGTGTGAAACTTACGTATAGTACAGGTCTATCTTTATATATTCTCCATCCTATCAGGTTTAAATATCGAGCAAATTAATATTTACAAAGTTTGCACCAATAACTCTGATGTATATGAATTTTAGAATTATCTAATAGAAGAAGCTTTCTTTGTTCTTTCCATGGAATACTTTTTCAAGGCAGTGCGGTCTCTTGCTTTGAAAACAGGAAGGTAGGACATTCCAGCAGCATCACGAGCCCTCTGTTTATATTTGTAAAGCCTGTACTCTTTCCAAGCCTCTAGGCAAGAGCGAATAGAAATAATCGGACACATTAGAACTTGATTATGTTGAATTAGATTCTTTTAACTGAGTCTTAATAGTCAAAATTAGTGGTGTGGTAGTTTATCCTGAAGGAGATACTCGCAATATTGCAAAATCATAGGCTCCAGCTTGCTGGAATCTTTGAAGACATCTGGATATTTTGAAAAAATATAACAATCACATGGTTTTCATTATCTCCATAGTTTTATTCCTTTGAAAGGGAGCTTTCTAAAGATGTGGGGTGGGTATACAGGGAAGGCCATGGAGTTTGGATTCAGACAGACTGGATTTGAATCCTGACTCTGCCTCAACCAGCTAAGGATAACTTTAGCATGTTTTTTCATCTTTGTGTCTATTTCCTCAGTTTTTAAGTCAAGAAAAAAATGCTTGTAGGATCACTCTGCGAATATACTATGCAATACCTGACACACATCAAGTGCTAGAACGCATGAGCTCCCTTCAACTTTGCGTACCACCTTGAAATAATATGAATGCTGTGGCTTATAAATGGCTATTTTTTCTGCATAGATAAGGTGGTTCTATAAGACTGTTTCCCAAAGGATCCACGTACCTCTTGCCTCATTTCTCTATAACTATTTATTTCTGGTTATCTAGAAGAGGATAAAATGCCCTAAAAAAGTCACCACTCTGTCTCAGTTAGGACACTCAATGTTGAAAAACTCTTAAACTCACTTTTGTTTCTGAGAGAAAAAAAAAAATCTTTCCAGCAGTCACATCACCTCAAAAACAGTGGGTATCATGGATTATTAGAAAGGAATTACCCAGAGAAAGTGCTCTTAAAAACAACTGCCTGTAGAAGAGGCTGGCTTGTCAACAG
>NW_007732666.1:62400-79188 GCF_000696425.1 Galeopterus variegatus
CAGAGAAAGTGCTCTTAAAAACAACTGCCTGTAGAAGAGGCTGGCTTGTCAACAGGGGAAAAAAAAAGAATTTTTATACTAAATTTCAGCTTGTCACTATAAATGAGAAAATAGCAACATTCATAATGTGTTCTATGGGGACAGTGCTGTGAATGTTTGCACTAAGTGGAATTCTCAAGTAAGCTTCTAAGAATAAACATTTATTCTTAGAGAACCTTAGGTATTGTCTATTAGGAAACAGGTAAATAACAAATACAGAGCAATTGCAAAGAGGGAATCAGAAAAGGCAAATCACGTAGATAAATTGAGTACAGACCATATCGTGGAAAGTTATGTCATATGAGACACATTTCATTTAGCATGAGTGACAAATGAGTTACAATGGCTAATAAATATTATTTTCTTTTTGTACATATTAATATCATTCAATGTTATGATAGCGTTTTTCATATGAAAACCCCACAGTTATGCAAAATTACATTTATAGATTCCTTTTCTGGTGCTTGGATAGGCATCAGTGTTGTTTTAGCCTTTACCTACATTTCCGTTTAAAGGCTTATCTGCAATCTGGAAACTCAGTGTTAGAAGATAAAGAAAAAAAACATTGTAGAACACAATGTTTTTATACCTAAAACAAATGGACATTAGAGCTTATACTTGATTATATTTTTCTGTGTGTGGAAAAATTGTTCTCCTCGTATAACACACTTTGGAAATGTGAAAGGGGTTTCACGGGAAAATTGTAGCGTCTCCTTCATTAGCCATCTATAAAATAATAAGAATAATTATCCTGATGTTTTAGCTTAACTTTGCTCTTCTTACAACAGATGTGCAAACAAGCTGGCTTATCTTTGTCCCCTCCTGTTCCATGATTCCATATTCCATATTATTAAATCGTTAATAGGATTTCTATGAAGATATATAGCAAATAGATTGCTGAAAACAATGAGTATTCAGATAACTCTTTGCTCTTAAGTTATAAACCGATTTGTAAATAATAAAATCTAGTGAGAAATCTTTAATTTCATTTAACTGGCACTCTGGGTGTGACTTTGATTTGCCCCCTCCCCCTTTTTTGTTTTTGGCCACAGCTCTTAACAAGAGGATGAACCAACTTAAACTTCAAATCCCATTTCCTTCTCTCTTCAAATCTCAGAGCCGCTTGCTAACGGAGGAGTGGTAGCTGGTATCTGTGCAAGACGGTAAAAGGGGTCTTTTGGTCATAATTGAAGTGATAGAAGGAATGGGATTGTCCGAAAAGATTAGGAAATGGCTGTGGGGGGTGGGACTTGAGAAGGACACAGACATGCCACTGGTAGAAATAACCTAGCATCTTTTCTGTGTACAGTAGCTCTTACCCTTCTCCAGGGAGTATGTACTGAGAGTTCTAGAAAAGTGAGATATTTGCTTTCTTAATGTCTCTCCAGTATTTACCTCTTTAAAACCCACATGATAGCAATAGAGGCTCCAGTGTCACCTCCGTTTGTCCTGTTTAATAGGAGGGAGTAGGAGCAGTGGTAGCTGTGACCTTTGACTCATCCAAACATGACTCTAGAGAGATGGAATCTCAAGCACAGCAGAGTTGATCAGTGTTTGGAATTAAGTGCCTTTGAATGTCAGTTCTGCTACTACCTGACTGTGAAAACGTTGGGTGAATTATAAGTTTTATCAAGGTCTCTTCTGTGAAATAAAGATACTAATGCTTCATAGAGTGCTCATAAAGATTAAATGAAATACACTATGCAATGTATTATGCATAGTAGGATCTTAGTAGATTGATGCTGGTATTATATGTGCTTCCCTAATTACTGCTGTATCCTAAGATATTTAATAAACAGATGGATGAATTAAGACAAGCACAGATGGATGCCTGGAGTGGATATATATAGGGGTTCTGCCCTGGAATGCCTTGAAGATTTATTTTATTTATGATTGCGATAGGGCTGGCTGGTTAGTTCACTTGGTTAGAGTGCGGTGTTCTAACGCCAAGATCCAGGGATTCAGATCCCCATACTGGCCAGCTGTAAAAAAAAAAAAGAAAGAAAAGAAAGAAAAAAGAAAGATATTGCAATGGACCCTAATGAGATAACTGAAGACTTAATTCAGTTATTGCCAGTGAGAAATCATAGCTATGCAATGAGAACCTTGAAGGTGGGAACCGATTTTCATAATCCTGTACCTTTTTATAACTCATATTGTCATTTTACTTTCTTATCTCTTAAAATAAGTAGGGCATGAGCAATTATTCCTATTTCTAGATTCCTAGAGAGGAAAATGAAATGCTGAAGGTCATGCCCCCTTTTTTGTGTGTAGCTGTGTTACGAATGGGCGTCTCATCAACAGTTGATGCCATGAATTGAATTGTACAAGCTATGTGGGATATTCAAAAGATCAATAGGATGGTGGGCAGGAGGACCGAATTCTAGTTTTAGTGTTGCCTCTAAAATAAATCTTTGACTTCTGTCAAATTACTTAACCTTGGGTCTCCGTTTATTCATACAAGGCCAGACAATTCCAGTAATTCTCTGAATCTCAGCATCTAGGGAGCAGGCATTAGTGGTTAGGAGCTTGGCTCTGGATTTAGTCTGCTTGGTCTTGTGGCTGTCTTCACAGCTCTGTCCCCCTGGCAAGGTACTTAACCTATATAAGCCTCTCTTTCCACATCTGTACAGTGGGGATAGCAGTAATAAAATCCCCTCAAAGAGTTGTCATAAGAATTAAATGAGATAATTCACAGGAAGCATTTAGCATAGTACTTAGTGCAGTTAAACGCTCAATAAATATGAGCAGGTCTTCCAGCTTGGCTTATTCAAAATGAGCTAAGGTAAGTATCGCTGATGTTTTCAGAATGCAATCAACATTAATTGTTCCCGTATTACTCCCCCATAGCCGAAATCATGCTCATCGAAGCTTCCCAAAGGGTGGAGCCATCATGGCTAAATCTTAGAATGTCCCTTGGGTCTCTTTAAAGAGAAAAGTGGTCCCTCTAGGAGCTTAGCTCAGCAGTTGTTTGAGGGTGATAATGTTGATGATTCTGTCATAGCATGGGGTTTTTTGTGCAGACGGTAAGACATGGAGACCTTTGGATTTGTGGCAGGATTGGAGGGCTGATTGTGGAATCTTTGATGTGAGGGAGCTAGTCTTGAAATTTTTCTGAGGCAGCTAAACTGCTGTAACTAATGAGTTTTTTTGCTCATATATCTGATGCTTCTGCCACTGTATTAAGTCTCTGAAAAATTTACCAGCCTGGCATCCAGGATCTAGTTTTAGAAGACTGCAGGAATAATGGTATTTTTTCATGCGGTGCTCAGCATATGACTTCTACATTGAATTTTAACTATGGGACTTTTGTGAATTAAGGACTTTTTCAGGCAAAACAGATGCAGTGAATAAGGCAAGGAATACTTAGAGAACATCCACATTTCCCCTGTTGTCTCTTTTCTTTTGATTCAGGTGAGATTGTACGGGTATCTGCATTAGTCATTGTTGTGAAATGCACAACCAGCTTTCCTTTTCAGACACAGTGAATAGTGCAGTGATAAAGGTTTATGGCCAAGAAACATGAGTAAGGATAAGATGTGATGATAAAATCTTCTTAGAATGCAAACAGGGTATTTAGTAGTGACCAGCTTTGAAATACCTGCCCCCAAGATCCATGTGCTCTCCGTCTCTCTCAGGGAGCTATGCCACTGGGATCACCTAAAGGTTAGTTTTCCTTATTGAACACCTTGGAGACAGACAGATTCATACTTTTACCACCAGATCCTAGCAGTGATCAGGNATGCCACTGGTAGAAATAACCTAGCATCTTTTCTGTGTACAGTAGCTCTTACCCTTCTCCAAGGAGTATGTACTGAGAGTTCTAGAAAAGTGAAATACTTGCTTTCTTAATGTCTCTCCAGTATTTACCTCTTTAAAGCCCACATGATAGCAATAGAGGCTCCAGTGTCACCTCCGTTTGTCCTGTTTAATAGGAGGGAGTAGAAGCAGTGGAAGCTGTGACCTTTGACTCATCCAAACATGACTCTAGAGAGATGGAATCTCAAGCACAGCAGAGTTGATCAGTGTTTGGAATTAAGTGCCTTTGAATGTCAGTTCTGCTACTACCTGACTGTGAAAACGTTGGGTGAATTATAAGTTTTATCAAGGTCTCTTCTGTGAAATAAAGATACTAATGCTTCATAGAGTGCTCATAAAGATTAAATGAAATACACTATGCAATGTATTATGCATAGTAGGATCTTAGTAGATTGATGCTGGTATTATATGTGCTTCCCTAATTACTGCTGTATCCTAAGATATTTAATAAACAGATGGATGAATTAAGACAAGCACAGATGGATGCCTGGAGTGGATATATATAGGGGTTCTGCCCTGGAATGCCTTGAAGATTTATTTTATTTATGATTGCGATAGGGCTGGCTGGTTAGTTCACTTGGTTAGAGTGCGGTGTTCTAACGCCAAGATCCAGGGATTCAGATCCCCATACTGGCCAGCTGTAAAAAAAAAAAAGAAAGAAAAGAAAGAAAAAAGAAAGATATTGCAATGGACCCTAATGAGATAACTGAAGACTTAATTCAGTTATTGCCAGTGAGAAATCATAGCTATGCAATGAGAACCTTGAAGGTGGGAACCGATTTTCATAATCCTGTACCTTTTTATAACTCATATTGTCATTTTACTTTCTTATCTCTTAAAATAAGTAGGGCATGAGCAATTATTCCTATTTCTAGATTCCTAGAGAGGAAAATGAAATGCTGAAGGTCATGCCCCCTTTTTTGTGTGTAGCTGTGTTACGAATGGGCGTCTCATCAACAGTTGATGCCATGAATTGAATTGTACAAGCTATGTGGGATATTCAAAAGATCAATAGGATGGTGGGCAGGAGGACCGAATTCTAGTTTTAGTGTTGCCTCTAAAATAAATCTTTGACTTCTGTCAAATTACTTAACCTTGGGTCTCCGTTTATTCATACAAGGCCAGACAATTCCAGTAATTCTCTGAATCTCAGCATCTAGGGAGCAGGCATTAGTGGTTAGGAGCTTGGCTCTGGATTTAGTCTGCTTGGTCTTGTGGCTGTCTTCACAGCTCTGTCCCCCTGGCAAGGTACTTAACCTATATAAGCCTCTCTTTCCACATCTGTACAGTGGGGATAGCAGTAATAAAATCCCCTCAAAGAGTTGTCATAAGAATTAAATGAGATAATTCACAGGAAGCATTTAGCATAGTACTTAGTGCAGTTAAACGCTCAATAAATATGAGCAGGTCTTCCAGCTTGGCTTATTCAAAATGAGCTAAGGTAAGTATCGCTGATGTTTTCAGAATGCAATCAACATTAATTGTTCCCGTATTACTCCCCCATAGCCGAAATCATGCTCATCGAAGCTTCCCAAAGGGTGGAGCCATCATGGCTAAATCTTAGAATGTCCCTTGGGTCTCTTTAAAGAGAAAAGTGGTCCCTCTAGGAGCTTAGCTCAGCAGTTGTTTGAGGGTGATAATGTTGATGATTCTGTCATAGCATGGGGTTTTTTGTGCAGACGGTAAGACATGGAGACCTTTGGATTTGTGGCAGGATTGGAGGGCTGATTGTGGAATCTTTGATGTGAGGGAGCTAGTCTTGAAATTTTTCTGAGGCAGCTAAACTGCTGTAACTAATGAGTTTTTTTGCTCATATATCTGATGCTTCTGCCACTGTATTAAGTCTCTGAAAAATTTACCAGCCTGGCATCCAGGATCTAGTTTTAGAAGACTGCAGGAATAATGGTATTTTTTCATGCGGTGCTCAGCATATGACTTCTACATTGAATTTTAACTATGGGACTTTTGTGAATTAAGGACTTTTTCAGGCAAAACAGATGCAGTGAATAAGGCAAGGAATACTTAGAGAACATCCACCTTTCCCCTGTTGTCTCTTTTCTTTTGATTCAGGTGAGATTGTATGGGTATCTGCATTAGTCATTGTTGTGAAATGCACAACCGGCTTTCCTTTTCAGACACAGTGAATAGTGCAGTGATAAAGGTTTATGGCCAAAAAACATGAGTAAGGATAAGATGTGATGATAAAATCTTCTTAGAATGCAAACAGGGTATTTAGTAGTGACCAGCTTTGAAATACCTGCCCCCAAGATCCATGTGCTCTCGGTCTCTCTCAGGGATCTATGCCACTGGGATCACCTAAAGGTTAGTTTTCCTTGTTGAACACCTTGGAGACAGACAGATTCATACTTTTACCACCAGATCCTAGCAGTGATCAGGTATATAGTTGAGTCAAAACCAACGTATTTGTGGAAGGAAGAAGTGAAGAAGGGAAGGGAAAATTGAGGAGAAAGGGAGAAAGACTTCAACTTACCTCCAGTTGGTGATGAGAAATAGTTTGTTGTTGTTGTTGGTTTTTGTTCTGCATTGTAATTTTGGAGAAGAAGAGAGTCTTTTTGTGTTGCTGAAGAAATAGTCTTAACAGATGAGTTTCAGGCTGCGTTAAAATTCAACTCTGCCTGTGTGCTGGACACAGTTTTATAAACTACTAAAAAAAACAGTAGAGCTCAGTTTTATGTTCATCAGGGTAGGGTGGATACTTGTCAAATATGATTTTGCGGGTTTAAATTGGAAAGAAAATGTCAGAAATATAAAGAAATATGTATTTATATCAGAGATATAAAGCAAAGCTTCCCTTCTCTCTTCACTCTCATGTAGGAGAAAGGGGAAAATGTCTTACCTTATTCTTTTTTAAAGAGCTTAACTGATTAGAGGGCTTTATTACACTGTGCAGGATACCACCTGTATTTCAGTAAAAAAATGATTCATGATTGAGCCAACAATCAAAAAGTATTTATTGTCATCCCAATTACCAGAAAATTCTAAGTGCTAGTTCCATGGTTTTCCTACCTGTATTTCAGTAAAAAAATGATTCATGATTGAGCCAACAATCAAAAAGTATTTATTGTCGTCCCAATTACCAGAAAATTCTAAGTGCTAGTTCCATGGTTTTCCAGAGGGATTTAACAAACTGTCATCTTGCAAAGTATATTGTAGACAATAAACATCTGTCATTGAGCAGTCACAGGCTACAAATGTCCTCACTAAAGAGTGGAAGTATGTGCTTCGTTTCCCAACATATTAATAGATCTGCAAAGTAAAGTCCAGGATGTCCAACATATTTATTTATTTATTTATTTGAAGAATGCTCGTGGCCTAAATGATTCTCGGGTCCTAACAGACCACTTCGGTGTGGTTTATATGACTATTTTGAGTCCTCTACTCTTTTCCTGAACTGAAACCTACCTTTCCAATTAAAACTGACTCCAAGTTCAACTCACCTGGTGGGATTGAGAATGCCTCTTCTTTAAGCTGTAATGTTTCTATTTGATCCATTATTTGTAAAATTTCATTCATTGACTTTGACCAAAACAATTGGCACCGTGAACAGTAGTGTGGTTTTTAGCCTAATCCAAGGAATGATTACTTCTCTTTAGTTATTCCTTTCTGAATGTGAAAATAGGGGGTTGCTGCTATGAATTTTAATAAACTCAGCCTGGTTAAGAGAAGAGTTCTATATCACTACAGGGTGCTGTTAAGGTCTGACTCTGAGGTCCCTGTCCCTGTGGCTGAAGGTGGTGGTTTGCTGTCCTTCAGGATCAGGGTGGCATCTATCACAAGCCAGCGTCACATGCCCTCTCGCCCCTTGGATATGCTTCACACACCACAGAATGCACTGATGTGGATTAAAGACCTGTAACATCATCTAATAATGTCTGTCTCATGGAGATAGGTATTAAATGTAATTTTGGTCCTTAGAGACTTGGTATGCAAGTTAGAAATCTGATTTTACTCTTTGTGTAAAAGCTGTCTTTATTAGAAGGGAGAGAGGGGAAACCTAAGACAATTACATACTAAAGGTTAATTTTTTACTTCAAATCTCACAGTAGATTCAGATCCTGACCTAAGGGGCCAAAGGAGGTTAGCAGTCCTAATAATTTAATTGGCATTGCAGAATGTGCTTAGATTCCTAGAAGATGTTACAGATCAGCAATATAATTATTTCTCCCTTATCTGAAATCTTAAAATGAATTTGGTAAAGAGGCACGAAAATTGAAAGAAAGCCAACTATTAAAAACTAGAAATCACTTGTAAGGAGTAGAGGAAGAAATAAGCGTGTATACATGTATACATGTTTCTGTTTTTTAGCAATGAGATGTTAGCACAATATGAATAGAAGGCATATTATTAAGAAATTTACCATTAAGTTGGTAAATCCTATCTTTTGAATATAGATGTTTTGTGCTTACATAAAACTGTATGGAATATTAGATGATTCTCTTAAAATTAAATCAAAGCAATAATAAAAAGCTGTGCTGTCTGGACATTTAAAACTTTTTTAAAAGTCTGGTATCCTGGAGACAACTATATAGATTTCATCAGCAATATTCATCATTTTCAGAGAATGTCCACTGGGTCATTGAAAAAGAAACTTACAAGGGGATGTCTGTGGCACAGGAATTTCACTGGAAAGAACTTTCTTATAGAGTTTTAGCTTGCCTTTTAATGGGCTCAGTCCTACATCCCAAATACTTTCTTATCTTTCTCTAATTTTCACATGCAAGTGGTACTGTTAATTTCGAAAAGTTAGTGATAAAATTCTGTTGCTATAAATGTTTGAGATTTTAATTGGAATTAACTTACAAGGGGATGTCTGTGGCACAGGAATTTCACTGGAAAGAACTTTCTTATAGAGTTTAGCTTGCCTTTTAATGGGCTCAGTCCTACATCCCAAATACTTTCTTATCTTTCTCTAATTTTCACATGCAAGTGGTGCTGTTAATTTCGAAAAGTTAGTGATAAAATTCTGTTGCTATAAATGTTTGAGATTTTAATTGGAATTGTAACCTGAGCATTTTCCTAGGATAAAAGCCACTTTCAACTCTGTGATGTTGGTGAAGCAACTATGCCCCAAGGCAGTCGTTGAAAATGTTTAAGCTGGTCTCGGAGACAGACTTACTGGGTTCAAGTCCCATTTCTTCCACATACTGGGTAACCTTAGGCCAAGTTACTTGTCTCTCTGTGCCTTAGCTTTTTAAAAAAATTTAGAGCATGGACATAATAATAATTCTTACCTTATAAGGTTGTTGAGAGGATTAAAGGAGTTAATATATGGAATGTACTCAGAACAGTGGCCAGCATGTGGTATGTGCATAAGTTTTAGCCATTGCTATTCAGTTATAAATAATGCTTTACTGGCCCAATTTCTGTACCATTCTGTACCATTTGTAATCGATCTGGTAAACGATGTTACGAATAACACTGCAAAACACAGACCCTCCTACTGAAGTGGAGGCTTAAAACTGTGACTAATTTCCAGTGTTCCTTTTAAAAGCATTTTTTATTAGGTAGCTACGTTACTGGTTTGCAAATGCCTTGACAGCAAGGTTCATATCATATTCATCTTGTAATACCTCTGCAGCACCCAACTGAGTATTGAAGTGATGAATAAATCTTCTGGAATTACTTCTTTCCTAAATTTATGTTATGAATGTGAGTATTATGAGTAAGGTACCTAGATTTTCAAAAAGTAAATAGACTAGGTGGTGTCCCTACACAGGCCCAGTAAAAGAACAGCAGAACCGAAAGACACTTCTCATACGACTGCCTCATGTTAGAAGGAAAATAGTGACTGTAGAAATAGTCAACCTGGAACCCTTTTCAGGAAATGAAGCAAGTAACTGACTTCTATAGAAAGCATCTTTTAAGATGTTGTTTTGCCCTTGGAATATATGTGCCTGTGTGTGTGTATATACACGTATGTGTGTTCTTGTATGTGTGTATATGTTTTCAATTGGGTTATGTTGACACTTATTTTGTAAGCAGAACAAGGGGCAAAGGGCTCTCCTTTGACCCCAGAGTTGCATTCAAGTTTTTCAGGGAATTTGTGTTTTCATTTTGCAGCATTCATTCTTGCTTCAAAAAATAAATTTTAAAAATAAGTAAATAAGAGTAAACCAAGAAAACAAACTGGGTAGGCTGGGAGAAGGAAGCAACAAAGTCAAGGGAATGGGCAGGTGCTTTGCTGACTTCCAGTGAGAAGTAAAGCAACGGCTGATGTTCCTGGATAAATGTCGATATGCATTATTAAATGAAACAGTGGTAAAATATAGACTGTCAGAAGCATTTTTCTTCTAGAGACATGGGGAGAATTGAAATGCAGTTTCAAAGGAGAAGTCTCTTGCAGTGTTTCTTCAATCATTTTCTGTTTGAAGCTTTAATTATAGTGCTCCTTGCTACCTAAAGCTTTCAGTTTAAAATCACATCACAAAAGAGAGAGGAAGATGCAATTGCTGGGATGGAGAGCAGCCATCGCAGCAGCATTGAGGTGTTTATTCACCAGGGAGTTCCCACTACATGATTCCTTTCTACAGCAGCATTTTGTTTTTGGAATGCTTTTGTATCATGCATATCTGACACGGTGTTTCTTTAGAGTGATTGCTGTGATACCCCTTGTTCTTTGCCAGAACAGAAAATAACCTTTGGGAAATAATGTATTCTGAAATAAAAGAACTGGTTATTTGCATAGCCTTCTCTGGATTGCATAATGTGTACAGGGTGGTTAGGGGCTTCCTAAAGGTTTGGTATCCTAATCAGAGAAACCGGTACGTAAAAGACATTTACACGGGCAGATAAATACACATAGAAGCACATGCATAGATGTGTGTATATACACATACATACTCTCGTAGTTATTTGTGTGGGATAATTTGTTATTCAGCCTCATCGACACATACTTTTGAGGATGTCCTTAGCATAGAGGATCCAGTGGTGCAGAAGACTCAGCCCCAGTGCTCAAGTTCAAGGTCTGGGGGTGGACAGACATGAGTCATAAGCTATGATGTGGAGGTGTGTATATAGCTCATTTCCCCATTGGGACCCTGGGAAGGATTCAATAGGAGATGACCTTCAAGCTAATCCTTGATAAAGGAACAGGGATTAGCTAAGCAGAAAAGAAGAAGGTATACGATGTGGTAAGTAATCCCTTTGGGGCTAAATTTACACTAACATGAATATCAGTTCTCTTCTTTCCAAATAGTTCAGATGTTCTTTCAGTGCACTGTTCTTATTGCCCAGAGGAAAGGGAGTCAGGGAGCTAAACCATACCAGGATAGTTCAAAAAGTTTGTGGAAAAATAGAATTAAAAGATAGTATGAATCTTTAAATGAACTTTTTGAATACCCTCATAGTTGCTTGTAGTGGAGATTGTATGTCATGTATATACATATATATGTTATATATGTATATATGTACATATGGATTATATATATATATATATATATATATATATATACACACACACACACACACACACACACACATACATATATGCTATTGTTTAAAAGCCCTTTTATACTTTCAAGTCATAGCAGCTCAGCAAGTCAGGTTAATATGATCATTACTGCTATATATATATATATATATATATATATACACACACACACACACACACACACACACACACAAACATACATATATGCTATTGTTTAAAAGCCCTTTTATACTTTTTAATATGATCATTACTGCTCAGGTAAGGAAAGGGAGGCTTACAGAGATAGTTTCACTTTCACAGGGTCACATGGCTCAATTTACCTCCCGTGATGTTCTGGGATTCACTGCCCTTCCTGGGGTATGTGCTGGCCGTTGCCACCCAAGGTTAGATCACAGGTTACAGGTTAGGTCTCTGACCCCAGGATCCCCTGGAGGCATTAACATTTCATCAGTAACTCCTGGGCTTGCAGGCATCTCTCTCACTTCATGTCTGTGATCTGTCTTAGGAAGTCCATAGAATTTGAGCAAAAATGTTGACTTCCTGGCATTTCTGCCAGGTTCGCCCCCTTGTGCCCCCTGGAATTTCAGCAAATCTCTTAATGTTGCTTCCTCATCTCTATACTACAAAGTGGTTCTGCCAGAGAGTCTTTTCTTTTCCACCTCTGAGTCTCCGGGGATGAGTAGGTTTTTTGATTGATTGATTTTTTAATTCTTGTCCGCTACTGAATGTGGACTTATACCCACTTGGGTGAAACAGTTTAGTTTTTCCTCATGTCTTTAGGTGAGAAGGTGTGAACATACAGTTAATTAAAACAAAGTCCAGAATCAGGAAGCATGAAGGAGAAACACATCTGAACTTATCAGAATTAGGAATGCTGTCACACAGGAACGGACTGACTCTTATACAGGCAGTCTTGACTTATAGAATTCATGCTATGTGACCAGGAATTTGATGCAGCTAAAAAAAAAAAATGTAGTAAAGTAGTAGCTCATAAGAAAAAAATTGGAAGAAGCTATGTGCCAATGTGGCTAATCTACCTGCTCTTGGATCTGTGATGCTTGTTGGAAATTAAATATATAAATGTGTATATATGTATATGTGTTCATGTGTATGTATGCATGTATATATGTGTATAGATAATGTTCTTTTTCCTACAATTAGATCTTCTTGACTAAGAAAAAATGCAGAAGAGCAATTACTGTTACTTAATTACTCTCTTAATTATAACGATAACCTTCTTACATTATCATAATTCCACAAACAGAAAATGCAAGATCCAAATTACACCAAATCTCTCTCACTTCATGTCTGTGATCTGTCTTAGGAAGTCCATAGAATTTGAGCAAAAATGTTGACTTCCTGGCATTTCTGCCAGGTTCGCCCCCTTGTGCCCCCTGGAATTTCAGCAAATCTCTTAATGTTGCTTCCTCATCTCTATACTACAAAGTGGTTCTGCCAGAGAGTCTTTTCTTTTCCACCTCTGAGTCTCCGGGGATGAGTAGGTTTTTTGATTGATTGATTTTTTAATTCTTGTCCGCTACTGAATGTGGACTTATACCCACTTGGGTGAAACAGTTTAGTTTTTCCTCATGTCTTTAGGTGAGAAGGTGTGAACATACAGTTAATTAAAACAAAGTCCAGAATCAGGAAGCATGAAGGAGAAACACATCTGAACTTATCAGAATTAGGAATGCTGTCACACAGGAACGGACTGACTCTTATACAGGCAGTCTTGACTTATAGAATTCATGCTATGTGACCAGGAATTTGATGCAGCTAAAAAAAAAAATGTAGTAAAGTAGTAGCTCATAAGAAAAAAATTGGAAGAAGCTATGTGCCAATGTGGCTAATCTACCTGCTCTTGGATCTGTGATGCTTGTTGGAAATTAAATATATAAATGTGTATATATGTATATGTGTTCATGTGTATGTATGCATGTATATATGTGTATAGATAATGTTCTTTTTCCTACAATTAGATCTTCTTGACTAAGAAAAAATGCAGAAGAGCAATTACTGTTACTTAATTACTCTCTTAATTATAACGATAACCTTCTTACATTATCATAATTCCACAAACAGAAAATGCAAGATCCAAATTACACCAATATTTGGTAATTTTACCTTGTTAACAGCTCACTGTCAGCCCACAGAACACTAATTTTTTTTCCCACTACCTTTCTGTTGCACAGTGTATATTTCCTTGCCTCAGAAAAGGATAATACATTCTGTACACCATGTTTGTGTTCCAGGGCCCCATGATTTGAATACAGCTTTCTAACATCTCACCGTTTCAGCAGCTATCTCCTGAGCAGTATGTAATTCTCCCCTGGCTGTTTGATGGTAATGGGAGCTGTACATGTATCTGGAGAGAGGAAAGCGCAGCCTGGGGTGAAAAAGTAGCTATTTATCAAGGTATCTTACAATCTCAGTTTATGTTGCTGTAAAACGTTACTGTGCATGTTCTGTGAGATTATATCCACTAGGAATTTGTCAGCCATTGTCAACATACTGTAAGGAATAAGGGTGTGAATTATTCTAGTCAACTTAATTTTATTCTGCATTTCTTTGCCCTCATTTTCAAAGAGGCTGACTACCAGGGACACTTACTTAATGTTGCCATCTGTTAGCTCATGAATTGTATAGAATGAACACTGAAAATGTACTAGAACACCCCCAGAACCCTGGCAGGTAGACGACAAGGCATCCTGATGCATGGCTCCTGCCAGCATGGAAATTCTCCCAACATTATTACAGCAGATGATATTGTTGACAACCAATAAAGTTGCAGAATGGCTGCCTCACATACAATGATAAAGTAGGAATGAGATCCAATAGAATCATACCAGAAGCCTTTCCAAATAGAATGGCAAAAATTGCTCTTATTTTGAAATATATAATGAAGGCTTGAACACCATTAATTCTTCAGGAGAGCACCAGCCTTTGGTAAAATTATGAAATTGTTTCTGTTGTTGTCATTGTATTTTGTTGTTGTTTGGTTTTAGTGCCTCTAAAATTCAGTTGCTCTACATTATCAGGCCTGTGGGACACCTTGGTTACCATATTTCTTTTCTGTTCTTAAGCTTTTGTACTAATGAAATAGTCTCAAGATAAGTTGGAAGTTCCTTCCCACTCTGGTGAATATGACTGACACCAGTGCTATATGTTAGTTTTCCAAAGTATTTACACTTTAAAAGTATGAGCAAAAAGCCTTAGGCTAAATGCAGGTATCTGCTGAAATGGGATGTTTGGCAGCTGCTGAATAGTTGGGTGCGAGTGTTCACGGGAGAAACATGTCACTTGCTTCTGAACATTTGCCACAAACCTGAGCAGCATCTTGAGTCCTTGGGACTCACTCATGTTTCCAAAAGGACATTTCATTTTCACAAGGGCATAGATAATTCTGAAATTCCTACCCGGAGTAATTGGAATATCATGTAAATCTTAGACATTTCTTTGTATGATTCCTGGGTGTGTGGCAGCTGGCATCAAGAAGACCCAAGTTGGAATGCAGTCATTACCACTTTTGGGGATGTGAGGACCTAATGCCGGTTATTTGGCTTTCTGGAAACTCTCCTCTGAAAATTGAGGTTAGTAATATCAACTCATGGACTCATCTAAGAAATGGATGAGATGATATAAATAGCAGAGAGAGTATATCATGTCAGCTACTTGTGGCTAGTTCCCAAATCTTACCTCACTTTTTTTTTTTCTTTTGGAAGCCAGAGTCAAGATTTCTAATTTATTTCATTATTGCCTTAAAGACTATGAACTATGATGCTCACGGGCATCAGTTATTTTCCTGTTCCTTAGGATGTTCTTCAGGCCATACAGTTCAATAACAGGAAAGAATGCCATCCATGATAGCATCGTGTTCTTCAAAATAAAATTTATTATTGGTTGAACAGTATAAACAACAAATAATATAATTGGTTAGAATGACCCAGGGGAAATAGCCCAATGAAATTAAACAAAGGAAATTCTATACTGTGAGGAAAAATCAATGGACTATAATAGAACTCTGCAGGAAAAGACAATGCACTGGAGTCCTGGGGACCCAGAGGTGATTGAGAAGCGGTGTGGATCGGGGTCAGGGCTTCTTGGTTCACTTTTCCAAGACTGTCTCCACAAAGTTAAATATAAAATTAAATACTAAAGAAATGTGGTTTTTAAATCTTTTTTTTTTCTTACATAAAGTTAGAGATCCAGAAGCATCCCCAGGACATCCACTCCTTAAAGGAATGCACACTGTTCTTGAGAATTAGACTTTTCTGGGCACTGCTGCCATACTCAATTTAATCATTACAGAAGCCTAATAAAGTATGAATTATCACGGTTGTGTCCAGGTAATATCACAGCAGTCACCCCTGTCACCAGGGCTACACAACCAGGAAGTGGTGAGACTGGAATCTGAGTAGATGACTCCATAATCCGTGCTGTTTAGTAAATGCCAGATGCATTGATTTCTGTCCCCAGCCCTGCCACCTTTCTGTGAGTGACATGGTTCCAATCTTTGGTTATCTCCAAACCCTAGTGCTTTATGTGATCTTGGGAAAGAAAAACAAAACAAAACAAAAGGAATAGATTTCTTTCTCTCTCTCTCAAAAGAGAGAGAGAGAGAGAGAGAGAGAGAAATATTGTATCCATTGCCCTCTACAGAGATGGTGTTTGACACATGTAAAAGTCATAGCATGAGAAGGCCCTTAAGAAAAGGTACTCCTATATTTGACACTTGAATGGACAGCTGGAAGTCAGAGCATTGGTCCTTTTCCCACATAAGGTGACCTTATCAAGGGAAAGATAGGTAGGGTGGGCAGGGGGGTTCTCTTTTCAGTGGCTCTGTTTTTACTGTTTCTATGTCAGAAAACCAAAATGGGTCTTGGCTACTTGCTCTTCTCTGCCTGTACATGGAGACTATTATAGCCAAATGGCATTTTAAAAATATATATATACATATACATATATACATATATATATATACACACACATACATATGTGTATAAAACGTTGCTGTAAAACATTTTATATATATATATATGTATATGTATATATATTTATATGTATATGTGTATATATATGGTACTCCTATATTTGACACTTGAATGGACAGCTGGAAGTCAGAGCATTGGTCCTTTTCCCACTAAGGTGACCTTATCAAGGGAAAGATAGGTAGGGTGGGCAGGGGGGTTCTCTTTTCAGTGGCTCTGTTTTTACTGTTTCTATGGCAGAAAACCAAAATGGGTCTTGGCTACTTGCTCTTCTCTGCCTGTACATGGAGACTATTATAGCCAAATGGCATTTTAAAAATATATATATACATATATATATATATACACACACATACATATGTGTGTATATATATATGTATATGTATATGTATATGTATATATATTTATATGTATATGTGTATATATATGTATATATATATGTATATATCTTGAATTGATTTGGCCAATGACTATGTGTTACTTGAATACATA
>NW_007732666.1:80111-83579 GCF_000696425.1 Galeopterus variegatus
ACTGAGGGTTGCGATCTGTTGCCAGTCACGAAAAAAGACAAAAAAAGGAAAAAAAAAAAAAGAAAGAAAGAAAGTATTTGAAAGTAGGTTTCTGTCATACACACCATTTTCTATGTCTTGTTACATGGGTAACATTATTATGGAAAAATCCTACTATACCTACCATAGTTGAAACAGATGATATGCAATTTAATGTAATAGTTCTTAAACTGGAGGTCTTCATCCTCTGCAAATCAGATTCTTCATCTGTTAGATGAGGAAATGAATAGCGCTGGTCTCAAAAGGTTTTTTTGTAGCAATGTGAGATTATATCTAAAAGGGATTTCCAAGTTGAAAAGTCCTAGTCACATGCAAGTCCGAGTAGTGATAATTATTCTCATTCTTTGGGGTACTTCATACATTAGCCATACTTCATGTGGCTTAAGTTCATGTAATAATACTCAATTTAAATTTATTTCCTTTTGTTTCACTAAATTACCCTCTCATATTTCCTGTATAGTCATGAATTCATTCTCATGTACAATAATGGCTTTACCAAAAAGAAAAGAATTTGATTTTACGATTTAATCAAGTCTTTGGGAATTTTCAATATTGCTTTCTCAATATTAAAGATAACTCAAATTTCTGAATTGATGGGTTTCACCTAATTTATACGATATTTAAATGGAAGCTGTTGGATGTATACTGGCCATTTCATAGTAAGAAGGAGAGAAGATATTTATCATGTGATCAGTAGTTTTATCTTGACACAGTCTTACCGTTTCTATGACAGTAAGAACAGCAGAGTTAGGAACTATGCAGTCATAGATGGAGAATTTGTAACATAGTATATAGAACAGTCAAGGTACAAAGCCACGCAAATCCTAAAGTTTTATTTTAAACTAGACTTTCATTTTTGTCACCTCTATTCCTTTTACAGATCTTAGAAAAGGGGATACCTTAACTTTAAAAACTGAGTTTTGTTTTTTGGGTTTTTTTCCTGAATGAGGATAATGAATGTCTTTCTAACCCAAATGACATATAGCCTGGAATGTCATATATTGTTTTTGCATAGGAGTGATATTAATAACCTCAGTATGTATGGAGTTGTAAAAATAGCTTTTGCCATAATATCACTTGTATGCTATTACTTTTCTCATCAGAAATCTGTCACATTCATTTTAAGTGAAAATGTTGATGTGAGACAAGTGGATCCTGCAGTTGTTTTAATGGGCCTGGTGTAGAAATAATGACCCTGATGTAGCTTTTCAGAGCATTATGTAGCATCTGGAACCTTGATAGTTTCTTAATCTTGTTAATAGGAATGTTACCACCTATCCATTATGTGCATGGGTTGATGTGAGACAAGTGGATCCTGCAGTTGTTTTAATGGGCCTGGTGTAGAAATAATGACCTTGATGTAGCTTTTCAGAGCATTATGTAGCATCTGGAACCTTGATAGTTTCTTAATCTTGTTAATAGGAATGTTACCACCTATCCATTATGTGCATGGTTAGTGACCAAATTTATCTGATTATTTTTTTGATTTTCAATGATTTCAGGAACCAAATGCATGGGATGTATTATGATGTACGTGTTTGAGAGACCCTGTGCTCAGGTTATTGGTTTTAAAATACAGATTGTTAGTTTTTAAAATAAAAGTTGCTATTTTGGGTTGTCATGACACTTAGAAGTAGCATAAAAAACTCATAGATTGAAAGAGCTGTTTTAAATCATGAGCGAACATGTGCTTGATGTGACACCGATGAGTTCGAACAGACTGAATCCATGGGGCCTTGGAACGTGTAATGGAATTATTAAAAAATACCTACAAAAAGGCCTTATCTTAAGGGAGAAAAGGTCTTGCTTTGTCAGTGCTCCAGACAGAAACGTCACTTCTTGGAGAGTGATTTCAGTAAGGGACAGATAAACTAAATGTACCAATTTTTGTAAGATCCTCTGTCTCCCAGTCATTAGAATGAGAAAGATGGGTCTTTGACCTCTGCCAAATCTAGGCCATGCTAACAGACAAACCAGTGTAGGAAAATGGCAAATTTAAGTACATTTGCAAATCTACTATGGAAGCTGTAGTTTTCTCATGAATTAACCTGATGACTCATACATTGGAGACCGGAGGACAAAGTAGATTACACCTAGATAGAGATCCACTTTCTTAATGGTATTTGGCCTAATTTATTTTGATTGAGGACATTAAAAATGCACAACAGCTGACAAACAATAGTGTCCAGATGTTTTAGGGGGGAAAAGTTCACAGTGTCGTGGTCTGAGGTACCTTGATGAGCCATGCATGCATGGGTCAGGGAAGATGGTATTCAGTGGATGAGTGGTAAGTCTTTTGTAGAGACTTACCAGGGAAGGTTGCATTGGAAAAAAATGGAAATGCAATAAATTATTATTCCACTTAAGACTGAAATCAGGGACTGTTCTTTAAGAATAAAATGTCTTCATGAAAGAATCAAGAAAATCATCTTGGTTTTTCAGCCCATAACACCAGGTAGATTCTCAAGTCTAAATCTAATGAGCCATACTCATCATCCTCATGGTACAGAGAGAGAGAGAGAGAGAGAGAGAGAGAGAGAGAGAGAGAGAGAATGTGTATGTGTAAGATGGAAACTCCTACTGCTATTTTGGTGAAAACATTTATGAAAATTCAATATTTAGTATTGTTCAGTAGTTGATCCAAATATGTATGATAGAATATACAAGGTTTATATTTCTGACCTCATTGCAGGGAAAGAAAATGTCATCTAGTGGCTGAAAAATAGTCTCAGGATTGGGTACTATCAAATCTTTGGCACAAAAAAATGGAACATATCCCTTCTGTGTATCAGCTTCCCAGGAATGAAGCAAGCATAAATATTTTTCAGTTTGGTCGTTTGTGGATTACTCATGATGAAAAAGCAGTTCATTTCTGCCAGATGAAGGGTAATACAGTGTAGAACTTGCAAACAGTATTAATATTTGTGATGAGACTAAAAAGTAATGAAAATAGTTTCCACAGGTCACACAAACTTTCTCATGATTCAAACAGTGTCTTTGAAAGTTGGAGGAAGGACACATCTGTTAGAGCCTATTTAAGTGAAAAATGTGTTGATGCTTGCACCCAGTGGTAATTTTTTCAAAGGGGCTGAGGTTGAAGGAGGTACAAGCAAACAGATGCATAAAATGGGAGCAAGAGGGCCGAGCCCGTGGCGCACTCGGGAGAGTGCGGAGCTGGGAGTGCAGCGACACTCCCGCAGCGGGTTANAGGGCCGAGCCCGTGGCGCACTCGGGAGAGTGCGGAGCTGGGAGTGCAGCGACACTCCCGCCGCGGGTTAGGATCCTATATAGGAATGGCCGGTGCGCTCACTGGCTGAGCGTGGTGTGGGCAACACCACACCAAAGGTTGCGATCCCCTTACCGGTCACGAAAAAGACAAAAAAGAAAAATAAAAAATGGGAGCAAGATAGTAGATTTGGGCTTTACAGA
>NW_007732666.1:84485-86573 GCF_000696425.1 Galeopterus variegatus
GAAAAAGACAAAAAAGAAAAATAAAAAATGGGAGCAAGATAGTAGATTTGGGCTTTACAGAAGTGGTTGAAACCACCCCAGTTCTGCTGCCACACATGACATGTCCCTTCAGAACCCCATGGACACCTGGACGGTGTCCTGAACACTGTGGTCTCCCATCCCTCGCAGGTGCTTGCTCATAATAGATGCTCCAGAAGTATTTGAAAGCTCTAAGCTTCCTTCTGCATGCTTCCTTTGTTAGACCAAGATAGAGATTTCTAGGAAAATATGGACTCCGTGTATGCGATGCGTGTATTTGCCCTGTTGCAACATGGTATTGTTTAAGAGCATGGATTCTGGACCCAGACTGCCTTGGCTTATATCTCAGCTCTGCCACTTCCTTATTTAGGCAAGTGGGCAAGTTTCTTTACCACCCTTTCTCAGTATTTTTCTCTGTACAATGCAGATAATTATAGCACCTAATCATAGGGTTGTTGTGATGATTGAATGAGTTAATATCTGTAAAGGGCTTAGAATAGGGCCTAGCATACAATAAGTGACTTATAAGTCATTGTTTTTCCTATAGAGATAAGGGGGATGTTTAACTTGATTAAGGTTTCCTGGAAACAGCATGCTTTGCCCTTTGCTTAGCAGGCACATTACAGAAAGCCTGCACAGTACCTCTGGCAAAGAGCCTGACTACGTATTTGGAAGTTAGCCATCTCTGTTCTCCTGGTGATGAGTTCCTTGAGAATTTTTCCCCTTCCCTGTTTCTTAAGGGAAGTGAAAGGGTGGTTGGTAGGCCTTACCTTTATTCATAGAACCTGGCTGATCTGTGGGAGGAAGTTGTTGGGGTGTGGAGGGAGATCTTGGGCCTTCCAGGGAAAGCACATAGTTTTGTTCTAGTTCTGCCCTAGGTAAGTCATTCTGTTTCTCACTGAATAGGCAGAATATTTCTTCCCTGCTTGGGCATCTGAAAGGCTTATTATAAGAAGAATGTTTTAAAATGAATTTAATTTTCTTTCTGTTATGAAATGTATATGAGGATTCTCGTTAAATAGGTGCTCACATTCAAGAAGTCTGGACCAGCTCTGGACCAAATGGCACGAGAGATGGTGTTTGGGCTGCACACCTGGTTTAACCTGCTGTTCCTTCTGTCTCTTTGTTTCCATGAACTTCCTCAAGGATCCAATGTCCAGATCCTGCACCCTCCTTCCCCCAATTAATGAGGACACCTCACTGTGGAGCCCAAACTTAGCTGCTCTCTTCTCCTGTGCTTGGGGTCTTTCCATTTCTACTCTTACTTAACTTTTAGAAACCCAGTTTCAGTGTCTGTAGAATGAAGAAGCCATTACAGACTTCAGAGGTTAATGGACGTAGTATGGATGGTGTCCAGCACAGTGCCTGGTTTATATTAGCCACCTCTCCCTGCCTCTCATTTGTTCCATCTCCCCTTTCCCCCAATCTCCTATTCTCTTAAGGATTTGCAGGTCAATCATCTTTTATCTTAGAAATCCCCACTAGAATACTAACTGATCAGTAAACCCTTTCGTGATAGTCACATTTTAACAGCAATTTTAGAGCACTGCTCTGAAACGAAGGACTACATAATGGTGGATCTTTTAGGCATTGTGAGAAACTAGTGAGGGGTCAGTCGGGGGAAGGAGGACACTGAATCCAGTACAGGTGCTTAGCATTTTGCCTTTGGGCGCTGTTCTTGGATTTCTCATAGAAAGAAAAGAGGAAATGTGCCTGCCCGCAGCAGCCTGGCCATTAACCCACGCCATTGACCCCCGAACATCCATCATCAAGGCTACTGCTATCAGTGCAGTTTTCTTTTTCCAGCCTGGAACGGAGGGAAAGGGACGTTTGAGCTCCTCTGGCTCCCTAGGCTGACAGGAAATGACACCAGGAACAATAAGGAGAGTAGAGTCTGTCCTGGCCTGTGGGACCAGGGCAGGGCAAGGACAACAGGAACGACAGATCATTTCGTGCAGCAAACACCATCCACATGGGCTGTATTCACCTTGGCCCTTAGAGTTAAAGCTAAGACCCATTAGGAACCAGGACATTGTAGGTGTACTTTAGAGTTATGATAAAAGTCTGGAG
>NW_007732666.1:87405-104843 GCF_000696425.1 Galeopterus variegatus
CCCACCCCCGTTCTCTAGTTTCAGGTATTGAGAACCATCCCTCAAGAGGGTAGAGTTGTCATTTGGACACTTAAATTATACGTTGGCTCCTTCAAAGATGGTCTCTTGTTCCTTTGCCAAGTTTGCATTGTGTATTAAAGGTGAAAGACATTAGTTTTTATAGGCTTCAAATTTCAACTCCAGACAGGAATGTGAGGATATTGTAAATAACTCAGTAAATACATATGAAAATTGAACATGCAATAACTCTACTCCCTTTTCATTTGAGGCGTTAGAATTCATAGTCCTATTTTCTTAGCTTGACTTGAACACAGTAATGAAAGCAGCTAAGCGACCTCACATTTAGAGGTCAATTATTTTTATTTATTTATTTTTTTTTTTCTCTCCTTTTTGTCTTTTTTCGTGTCCGGCAATGGATCGCAACCCTCAGTGTCACGCCCGTACCGGACCGGCAACGGGATCGCAACCCTCAGTGTTGCTCCCACACCTCGCTCAGCCAGTGAGCGGGAACCGGTCTGTATGTGGGATCCGAACCCTCGGCGGGAGCGCCACCACACTCCCAAGTGGCGCACTGTTACAGTGCACGACTGGGCCAGCCTGAGGTCAATTATTTTTTAAAACATTGCATGGGTGTGCTTTAATTTGTTCAATTAATGAAGGAACAGAGTGAAGTGCATGGTTTGAAGAATTCTTTGTTTGTTTTCCTTTAAATTCTCATTCTTTCTTTGAAAACAGCTCTGGTAGCACAATATATTCCATTACACTTTTCATTGCACTCTATACTGAATCAAGAAGTTAGATTTTAAAGCATTTGTTGCTTCAAGTGTCTGTCTTTTAAGAAAGTAAACTGTTTATGTTTTCTTCATGCTGTTGTATTTGGATGATGAAAAGTAATGATACTGGATCTTGGGCCCTGGTGTCATCCTGAGCATTTGGAACCTAGGGCTTTTCTTAATCTATTTTGCTTAAGGCTGAAGTGGTTTACAATGGATATACTTTACTTCAAAACAGGATGCTATCTGCTAATGTGTGTCTATAGAGAAGTACGTCACCTTAAGAGCACATATTAACTTGGAGTCTGTTATAATGTTTTTACATTCTAGTATTTATTTCAAAATGAAAATGATCATAGTCTTATGTATTAGTTTCAGAAAATATAACAAACTATGAACATAAAGAATGCTGTTGGGAGGATATTGAATTATTAAATGGCCAAATAATGCATAACAGGACATTTTCAATTCACCGTTCGTAAGTGTCTCATAAAGGGTGTGTAACCCAATAGATGGTAATTGATGTAGCCATAAGCAAGGAAAAATTGTTTGCCTAATCTCTGGGCTCTTTCCTTTCATTGACATGTCCAAAGGATACAGCAAAGATTAATTCCAAAAATTAGAATTAAAGGTAATCATTGTTCATTCAGCATTGAATATTTCCTTGACTTTCTTCCCGTGGTGGAGTGGGAGGAATACTAGCGAGGTGGGCTGAGGTGTTTGGGCACCGGGCAGAGTAGTAGAGGGACTCTCCTTCTCTGACTCCCTTCCTGTCTGATGTCTGAAAAGCACAGTTAGCACCTTCTTTCCTTATCAAGTGTCTCATGATTTGGCTTGCCAAACTCTCAGTGGCTTCTGTTTCCGATGGCAGCGATGTAAACCACGTGACAGGAGACTTGTTTTACAGTCAAGTAACACGGACATGTGATGGTGTTTTTATGTTTTTTTGGTATTACGGGTTAGTGCCAGTTTACCAGCGTTTTCCATAATCTACAACCAGTCTTACCTGTGCGTCTCCAAATATTTTGGGGTAGCGCCTTGAGAATGATCACTATTATCATCTGTCAGTTGTATAGTGGTGAGACAGACAATAAAATGTTGAGCGCCCTGGGCCTAGACAGCAATGTTCCCCCTCTTGTGCCTGGCATTCAGTGCTACAGACCACATGGATAACGTGCTATTCACCCTAAGTCATCACTTAGTCCTGCACTTATCATTTCTGTGGCTTTACGTGTATCATAAACTTAGGATTTCCTCTTCTCTGCTTATCTAAACCCTACTCCTTTTTCAAGGCCGATCTCAAGTGGCTTATCATCCACAAAGCATTCCCAGACTTCTTTAACTCCTGGTGGTTCCCCTTTCCTCTGATCTCATAGTCTTTGTCAATTACACTATGTCTGGCTGTCCATCAGGAGCTGCCATGTGTACTTTGTGTTGTTCTTTTGTAGTTGTTATTTAAGTGTCATTTTCATTCACTTCTCATCAGGTATGAGTTATCTTTCAACTAAGACAGGGGTCTTAGAATTTCTTGAATTGTCTACCTCAGTTAATCAGGTCCCATGTTCATGGCGACAGGGGTTGTTATGAAGCACGTGTTGGTTAACTGATTATAAGATAGTTATGTGCAGACAGTAGGTCTTGATTCTTGTGTAGCTCATTCATCCTGTATGTACCTAGGCACAGAGTAAGTCTGTACCTTAGTACTGGTAAGTATAACAGGACTGCCTGATGCACTGGGTCCACAGAAACACACACTCTTTCTTATTTTTATTATTTAGTGAGTCTTGTGTTCCATCCAGTGGCAGATACTTTACACATATTAACTTAGGTACTCTTCACAGTAGCTGTTTGAGTTAGCTGCTATAATTTATATTTTACAGATGACTAAGGAGCTCGAAGGGTTTGAGGAACCTGTCCAAAGTTTCATGGGAAGTCAAGGTTGAACTTGGATTTGAAAACACAGGACTGAGTAACTCCCAAAAGAGAGCTTCTATCAGTTACCACTTACCCCTATTCTGAATTCCCACTATATACACACCCATGTTTCAGTTTTAGCTTTTCAGTTCTTGGCCATTCTTGTGGCTATTTAGCCTCAGATTTTATGTGAGTATCTTTCTTTGCCAAAGTCATCTTGTTGGACATTTGGAATTCATAGTTAGCACCCCGAATTGTCAGCCCAGCCATAGCCTCCGTGGGAGGGAAGTTCTAGATCGTAAATGGAAGGATAAGCGGGGAGTTATTTTAAGAGAAGAAATTCTGCTGATGTAAAGAGGAGATACTTCCTCCTCTACCCCTTTACCTCCAACACATACACACACACACACACACACACACACACACACACACAAATATTCTTGGAAGAAAAAGTAATTGAGTTTTATTTTCAGTGTAGTGCAATTAGATTTTTCTTTACTCCCTTTTAATGCTATGTTAGCATTTCCTGATAAAATGAAGAAGCAGTTTACATCTGTTGAGGTAATTCCTGACTCAGATGTGGATTTCTTTATGTTACACTGTGATTGGACAGTTACTTTGTCGTGAAGGAGTTTGCACTTTAGCTAAGCCTAGAAAAATGTCTCGGCTCCTTCTGTTGGGTGTGCCAACTCTTTCAGCTGTTCAAGAAACAGGATGGAAGGAGGCATTGTTTAGCAATGACAGCACGGGGTGAATTCTTGGCATCAGGTGTCAGAGGTTCTATTCTTGGTCGTATTTCTGGATAGCTAATTTAGGGTGAGGATAGTTTATCCCTCACTGTCTTCATCTGGATAATAAAGAAGTGCTCCATGACAGTATATTCTCAACCAACATTTGGGTTTATGTTATCTCCTTTTGGTGTGCCCAAGTTAACACTGTCTTAAGATTGGCGATTCTAAACCTCCTCCAAAAACTTGGAGTGGCTTGAGCCATCAGAGAAATCTGGTGTATTATGTCTTCGTCATTTCTTATTAGTCTGGGTTATACAGCCATTCTCAAATAAATGTGCCTTAAGACTCACCTGGGAGCTTGCAAATAGAGGTTCTTGGCCCATAAGAGACCTTATATATAGGGGAAGCTCCCAATAGTCAACATGCTCAAAATGCTTTTTAGGAAACTGTGAAGCATACTAATAATTAAGGACCTCTGCATTGCATCATTAACCATCTTAAAAATAGTTCATTTAAAATTTGCCCATGACCGTTTGATTATTCTGTTATTAGGGTTGATAGATTAATAATAAATAAAAATATAGGAAGCCTAGTTATATTTGAATTTCTGATAAACAGTGAAATTTTTGTATCCATATTCCCTATGCAATATTTGTATCTTATTTTATTTTCTCTGGCAACCCTTCATGGTACAGAGCCAGGAAAATATAGGTTCCTTCACAAGTGTTAATGCGAAGAGGTCAAACAGGATCCTGAGACAAAGAAGGTTTTCTGGAGGCTTTGGTACTGCTTGTTAGCATGTACATGAGTCCTTTTGAGAACCATTATATTAGAAAATTCAGTGATGCCCTTTTTATCTTTTGTTTCTTTTTTTCCCTTTCTGCTGCATTTTGCCAGCATGGCATTCATTTTTATTCCTTAAATAAATTGAAGATTTTGTTTTAGAGTGCAAAAGAGTTTAACTACAGGGCTCCTATTAAGTCAACAGTTCATATGGAAATTTGTACCAACTTTTCTCATGTGAGTACAGCCACCCTCTCCTAAACTGCAAAACTTTATTTTGATGTGAGGCTTATAAGGAATCCAAGACTTTCTCATTGGCCAATTTGTTGTCTTCTCAAATAGTTATTCTTACAAATGGAATATTTTTCACCGTAGTTGAATTGTACCTTTTCAGTCTCCTTTGGAAAATATTTACCCAGGACATACCAGGCAGGGTGGGAAACAAAGGCATTGGCCATTTTTCAAGAGCAAACCGGGTCAGCACCAACAACACTGGCATTCATATTCCCTTAAATTGATCTCTGGGTGCCACCCACACCTATTACAGACTGACTCAGCAGAAAAGGCCTGTGGCTATTAGATAAGTGTGCCAATTAAGTGCACAGAAAATCATCCCACACCAACAATCCATATGTCTAAAACAGGCCCGTTGAACTTGGGCATGTAAATGTTGAATGTGCATATCTGCTACTTCTGGATACTTTGGGGTGGGTGTGGGTGGCCTCTGTGACTGGTAACCCTACCTTCTAGGGCTTGATACATCCTGTACAAACTGGATATGTCTTCTGGGGATAGGTTAGCAAACTGTTTGTCCTTTTTGTTTTCAGATTCATTTTAGATTTGCAGCTCTCCAGAGAGGGTGCTTATTGAACTAACTCGCTAAGAGATTATTCATGGACTTATTTATTTATATGCTGTTTCCTTTGATTACTGAAACATTTCTTCAAACTCAAAAATATCTACCAATACCTCTGTTTCTCCCTTAAAATATTGTTTTCAAATGAATTAAGGGGTTCTGCAGCTCAAAAAAAGAGTGTCCCCATATTGACTCACCTATCCAAGTTAGGTTGGAACTGTGGATATACAGTCGTTCTCTGATTTGGGACTGGAACATCAGCCTCCCAGTGGTAATCCCAGGCAAAAGGTACCCAGGTGGAGTAGCGAGAGATAGACAGTTTGGATCCTTGACGCCCCAAAGCAACGTTTTTAACAGCAAGCATTGAAAACCCTGCAACCTTGTGGTAGTGTGTACTCTTTCCCATATGGCGAGTGGACTAATTAATAGAAGGGAAGACAATGGCCTGGCTTCACCAGAGCTGAAGGTCTTCACTTCTTAGTGTGAAAAGGTTCATCCATAAAGAAGTGGTAGTACTACTACGAGAGATAGACAGTTTGGATCCTTGACGCCCCAAAGCAACGTTTTTAACAGCAAGCATTGAAAACCCTTGCAACCTTGTGGTAGTGTGTACTCTTTCCCATATGGCGAGTGGACTAATTAATAGAAGGGAAGACAATGGCCTGGCTTCACCACAGCTGAAGGTCTTCACTTCTTAGTGTGAAAAGGTTCATCCATAAAGAAGTGGTAGTACTACTTACTAGGCTGGGCAGTGGAAAAGATTAAAGCAAGTAATATATGTTAACTGCGTAGCACAGTGCCTGGGAGGGACACAGCTTTTAAGGAGTTCAATAAACCTTAATTCCCTCTTGACTTTAAAACTCCATTTATGAGGGCATATTCTAGAATCAGAAAGGGTGCTTATTGCACTAACTCGTTAAGAGATTATTCATGGACTTGTTTATTTATTTGCTGTGGTTCCTCTGAGTAATGACCTACCAGTGAGCTCACCCATAACCAATCTTGAGATAAAATGATCTTTTACTCACAATCTGTGCCGTATTTGAAATTCTGGCTGACAGAGGCAGCTTCCGAAACTCATGACTAAACTCTCAGTTATTGGGCTTTTGTTCAGATTCGGTGCCGATTTAATTATGTGTTTTCTTATTTTCCTTTCGGTACAAGAGCTATGTATTTTCATCACCATGATTATCTTCTGATGCCTCAAAGTATTTGGCTGTTTTCCTCTATTTGGGCATAGAGGCAGAGATCTGTCTAAAAGTATTTGCTGTCTCCAAAGGATAGACAGAGTGATTCACATTTATAAGGTGGTAAAACATTACCATTGTTTTGTCTTTGGTGCTGGCAAACTTAGAACTTTACATTATTAAAATCTTTTAATGCCTTCTTTTCTTCCTTTGAAAAATAATCAGCATAGTGCTTGTCTCTAGCATTCTTTCAAGGAAAGCTAAAGACAGTGTTTTTCAATTTCTGAAAGTCTAATCCAAATGCAGTGGCTGTACAAACTGATTGTATCTTTTGGGGGTAGGTTAACAAAGTGTTTGTCCTTTATGTTTTCAGATTCATTTTAGATTTGCAGCTCTCCATATTTAAACTAATTTCTTGCTTGATGGTGGAAATATTTTGTTGCATTGGAGAAAAGACATTGTAGATATACCTTGAAAGTATTCCAGATGTCAATACAAGGGCATTGACATACAACTGGTTGTAGAGGAGCAGGCATTTTTGCTGGCAGACCCAAATCCTTGACATGAAATTCAAACACCTCACACATGTTTTGTATTTCTGTTTAGCAAAAGTGGAAAGCCATCTCTGCCCATGTGCGCTCCTGATCTTAAATACCGTTATTCCTCTAAATATAGTTCAAGACATTTGTCAGCGAACTGTGAAGCTCCTGTTAAAAATAAAGTGGAAATTCAAACCTCAAAATAAATGAAGAGTGCTTGGTAACGCATTGCCACTTGTGTTTTTCTTTTTGGGTTGGCAAATCTGAAGCCCGTGGAATATCATCCCATGGTGGGTGACCCCATTTAAATAATTATTCAAAGGCTATAGACACTTATAATTCTGATGGCTACTTTCACTGTTTTGAGTAGAAAGCTACAAAGCCGAATCGATTTTTTAAAAGCATATTTTTATATTTTGTCAATATATATATACAAAAATGGAGGAGAGGAAGTGAAATAATTCATTTTAAATGACATATGAATCCAGTTTCCCCTGCAATACTGTTACAAAACTCCTGATGACATTAGAGTTGCATGCATGCATAAAGAGAATTCTAGTCACAAACTCATTGCTATTGTTTCTAAAAAGAGATGCATGGATTTTTATGCATTCCCTGCAGCCACAGTCCCCTTCACTGTTCTGCTTTCAAGGCAGTATACTAAGTTTTAGTCTGTTTATTAGCCTCTGAGGACCATGCCCTACCTTCCCTATGTGTGTTTCATGTCCCTTACTGCTGATAGGACTGGAGTGAGAAGGTCGAGGACAGACTTTGGCATTTATTCCGCAAATGGCCATCATTAGTTTGTCAAACTGTGATTTGAGAAGGAAAGGGCTCGATGTTTTTAATGTGGCATCCAGTGTCACCCTTTTATTGTTGTCTGTGCACAAAAGGACACCAGTTTCAAAAAAATACATTGGCCCCCCTTTTTTTTTTTTTGTTAGTTTTTTTTTCCTTCTTTAACCTACGTGTAACCATTCAGAAAGCTGCTAAACATCCCACTGCAGCAGCTTTCTTGTGACTTGGGCCTCAACGAATATCACATGCTCACTATATTAACTAGGCAGTGTAAAAGCATATTGCAAACATTATGATCAGAAGAGAACATCTTTATAAGTCTATAATCATTTTGAATAATAATAGCAGCAGTAATGATGATAACCGATGGATGATAAACCGAGAATAGATGGCTAAGAGAAATCAGCTTGTAAATCAGGTGCAGAGCGGAGGGAAGGAGGCATCGGCCCGACTTCCAGGCACAGCCTCCAGCTGCTGACACGGGCAAAGAAAAAAGATGCCATAGCAATGTGGGGAGAATGGGGGAATTGAGCACTATCACAAACCCATTTTAAGGAAATTTTTGGTTATTTCAAACATTTACTTTATATGAGAGTACTTCAGAAAGTTTGTGGAAAGACTCTTATTATCTTTCAATTCTATTTTTCCGTGAACTTTTTGAAGTACCCTCTTGTAGCTCAGTCCGGGAGCACTCTTCTACAAAAGGAGCAATTGACAGAAATGCACAAAGTCATAGACAGCTCTGTTGGAGGGTGAAATACTGCTGCCTTGTTGTGGGAGGGGTGAATTGAGTCTCCTTGATGACTAGATGGCTGCCCCTGCTCCTTAAACCCAGACTGATACTGCAAAACCTGGAACCGTCTTGCAAACCTGGGAAATATCTGAGCAATAGAAATGCATCTGTTGCAGTTGGAACCTCATACTTTTCTGATCTGCCCCAACGTCCCTGATATCCTTCTATTTGTTCCACAATCACTGAGGCCACAGAATTCCTCCTTTCATAGATTAAAAGGACCATGAGAGTTGGGATCTTTCTGCACATGACAACGTAAGGGACTTTTTGTTTCAATGCGGTATGTGTGTGCGTTTGTGCCTGCAAGGATTCTTTCTCACCAAGAAAAGCAGAGCCAAGACCAGAGCAACCACTCGACTGTCTCTAAGAAATCAGCTTGTAAATCAGGTGCAGAGCGGAGGGAAGGAGGCATCGGCCCGACTTCCAGGCACAGCCTCCAGCTGCTGACACGGGCAAAGAAAAAAGATGCCATAGCAATGTGGGGAGAATGGGGGAATTGAGCACTATCACAAACCCATTTTAAGGAAATTTTTGGTTATTTCAAACATTTACTTTATATGAGAGTACTTCAGAAAGTTTGTGGAAAGACTCTTATTATCTTTCAATTCTATTTTTCCGTGAACTTTTTGAAGTACCCTCTTGTAGCTCAGTCCGGGAGCACTCTTCTACAAAAGGAGCAATTGACAGAAATGCACAAAGTCATAGACAGCTCTGTTGGAGGGTGAAATACTGCTGCCTTGTTGTGGGAGGGGTGAATTGAGTCTCCTTGATGACTAGATGGCTGCCCCTGCTCCTTAAACCCAGACTGATACTGCAAAACCTGGAACCGTCTTGCAAACCTGGGAAATATCTGAGCAATAGAAATGCATCTGTTGCAGTTGGAACCTCATACTTTTCTGATCTGCCCCAACGTCCCTGATAGAAGTCAGCTTTTGGAAAACCCTTTGCATTCTTCTTTTGAGATGACTGGCATCTGCAGTGAATCTCTACTGCTTTTCCATCCTCCTCTGTGGAAGGGTCCTTCTTCCAGCTGGCCCTGCTAGACCTCATTGTTTCTCCTTCCCCAGAAGCTGTGTTTGAAGTCAGTGGGAGCTGTGTAGTGGGCTGATGGGAGTGGGAAGTTGAAGGGGAGGAATGGGGGCCAGCTGAAATCCATGAGCTCTGGAATTATAGCATTCTCCTTCCTTTTCATATATTTTTATTTTGAGATGTGTCTTCTCTTGGCTAAAATAAAGACAGAGAGAATTGGTCTGGCATTAAAGAACCCTCTGGAGCCAGCTTGATTATATAGAGTTGACTGTGACAAGCAGCTAGCACCAAGGCTGCTAGTACCTGGCACTTGGAGGTTGGGCATATACCCATTTCATTTAGGTTCGGGGTATTTAGGAGGTGGGGGAGGGCCAGGAAGTGTCAGAAAATGTATATACGAATCCTGATGCCCTCTCTTTCCTGGTATTTCATTTTCTAGTTACTTGGAGCAAATTGCTTTACCTCTCAGAATCCCAATTTTTCTTATCTGTAAAATGGAAATAAAACTTTTAGCTCATAGAGTTCTTTTGAAGATTAAAGGCCATAGTATTCTTAAGCACTTTACATAGTTTCTGGTTCATCTTAACTGCTTAACAACTTTCATCTTTTGTCATTATCAGGACTGTATTTGTGCTTGGTAAATTTCTACTGAATATTCATAGGGGTTTAAAGGGCAAAAGTTGACAGGGTTCTCTTTAGAAGCAACACCACTGGAATAATAGTGAATACTTCTTTGTGAATATATACACCAGTAGTCCAGATAGGAAAGGGGGTGATCATTCCATGCATAAGGTACTGGGGTTTCCTAAAATAAGTGGTTATCAAAAGTGGACGCCTGGGTGATTTGTAGGTTTGTCCTTGAACATTCACCAGTCTGGTTTGTCACTCAGATTTGCATCTTGTCTTTCTTTCTGTTTTTAGTTGTTTGGATTTCTCCCAAAGTATTTGTGGCTGAAATTCCTTTTGGACTCTGAGCTGCCTTTTTTACATAAGCTTTGGATTGGAATCAGTAGAATGTCAAGATGCCAGGCACATTCAGCCTAATAGCAGGTGGGTGTCTGCTGGACAGTGTGCCCAATTTGCCTGACAGTAGCAAATTTAGGCCTGAATTAATGAGCCATCGAAGGTGCTGCTGGTGTTGCAGGATTTTTGAAGAGTTTTCAGAAGTCATTTTGTTTTTCTCTTCGAATGGGATTATGTTGCACAAGAAATTTGTGTTCATACGTATGTGTGTTCAGGCACGGACGCCTTTATTATTATACCTTTATTGTGACAATGAGCCAATTTATTCTTGGAAAATAATATTCACACACACCTAAAAATCTGGTTCATAAATTTTAATAGGGTTTAGTTTAAGTTAATGGATTGTCTTAGTCTGTGTAACGTTCAAAGAGAAGAAAACACTCAAAAGCTGAGTGAATCACTGAAGTTTTTGTTTACACTTATTAGGACACATTCCTGTTATAGGAAGGGCTGACATCAGAAAACAATGGTCAGCAGAAGGCAGGTCATGGGGTGGTGAGTGAAGGGGGTGGGTTTAGAGCGAGATGCTATTGCGTTTGAATCTTGCTTCTGCTGATAAAGAATGTTTAGCATTGAGAAAAACACCTGGCTTTTGACTTCCTTTTTCCTCTATATCTTTACCCACATATCATGAAGTAAAAAAGAAAACCCTCATTTCCTGGGCTCTTTTAAGGATGAAATGTGGAAATGCAAGTAAAATACACTTCCTACATACTGACTTTCTAGCTAACCCGTACAGAGAGAAGGCCATGGTGCTGATTTGAGTTGCTTCCAAGTTCATACGTCAGCTGGCCTTTTTCTATTTCTTATTCTCCAGCTCACAACAGGCTTTCTCTTATTTCAGCTTTTAGTTTCAAATATAAACTCAACTCTGGAAGCCGTATACGTCAGCTGGCCTTTTTCTATTTCTTATTCTCCAGCTTACAACAGGCTTTCTCTTATTTCAGCTTTTAGTTTCAAATATAAACTCAACTCTGGAAGCCGTGCTTTCTCATCATTGATCATGGATGCCTTTTAAATTTTCCAGAACTCCCACAGTGCGGGGTGGTATCAAAACATCTAGATTTGGGCAGAGGATGAATAAAATGGAAATGAGGCTTATGCAAATTAACCGCTGTTTGTTTGGAGATGGTCTGGAGGCAGTGGCCGTCCCGGAGTTCCAGATTCTAGAACAGGCCAAGCAATGCCCTGAATGACAAGCCCGCAGCTTCACCTGGCTCATTACAGGATGCTACTTGCCCCCAGCCTCTATATTTAGTGGTCGAAGACAGGAAAACAATGGTTTGATGGTGCTATTGAGTCCCAGTTCAAATAGCTTAGAAAACTGTACCAGGTCTTTACTGGTTGGAACAGTATGGCAGTTGTTCCCTTCCCCTAGGCCCACAGCCTCAGTCTTCACAGGCATTCGTAGCCCCAAGTACAATAACGTCAGTGTACGAGGTTGATTCCAGGATGAAGACTTCCATTCTCTTCTGGAATAAAAAGTTAAATTCTCCCTATATAATGGTGACGTTGCATGCATTCTTATAATGTTTGATTGTATCACACATACAGGATCAATTACATTAAATGATTAGAAATAGATTTTAAGAAATTAAATTATTGTTATTCAGGGAAGAAAGTATGGATTCATGTAGCTTCTGAGAATGGTTCCCCAAAGTTCTCTTCCTATATTTCATTTTAGTAAAAAATGGTGCAGTATTTGGGGTCATTTGCAGTGTTATGTCTTCATATTGTTCCACCCACAGTTAGGAAGTGTGACAAATGTGATTTTTTGTCATTTCATTTCATATTGGGTAATAGCCTTTGAAGGGATGAAGTCTCGGCTATGGTTGACAGCTGTACCTGCAAACAGGGATGCAGTTGGGTATTAGCTCATGTCTTTCCATATTGCTAGGGACGTGGAACAGCGCCTCTAACAGTGACACATGCTCACTTAACAATAACTACTACTCTATGCCCTGTGTTTTATATGGTGTTAAATGTGTATGTAGGTCCTGCTCTTAGCTCTTTCAGGTTGGTGGTAAGGCAAAACTACTGGAGGTTTCATATAATTCTGTTCAATAGCCATATGAGCATTATTTTGTTGCGTATGAAATATGGCCTTATGATTATATGGTTTGTGTGTGTGTATGACTATATGATGTAAGGTGTAATTGTGGTTGGTTTCGATTTAGGATTCTCTATGAAAGTGACAGCTTGAATCGGGGACCTAAGAAGAGGTAGAAATTATTTGCTTAATAACTCTTAGTGATATTTTTCAACCACGCTCATTTATTTTCATTTGTATTTAGTATTTGTTTGAAGCAGTGTAGCAAAGTGGTTAAGAAGTCTAGAGTCTGGCCAATCTGGGTTTAAATGCTGGCATTTATCAGGTCTTGGGTAAGTTATTTATCCTGTGTGGTGTCAGTTTGTTCATCTGTGTAATGGGAGTGACTGGAGAACCAATCTCATAATGCTACTGTATAGATTGAATAAAGACATCTTAAGGAAGCACATAGTTGGGACTCAAAAAATCATAGCTATTGTTGTTATAATCATTACTATGATATGTATAATGGGAATAATAATTAGTCCTATCTTATGTAGTCCTCATAGGCATTATATGAGATATTCATGCGTAGATTTGCCCTGCAAAGAAAGTGCTCAGTAAAGTGTAGCTGTTTTTATTATTAACTCGATGAAAGCACCTAATTTTTAGAGCATTTAGTGTCTATAAAAAAGGACATTATTTTATAAGGTTCTGTGAATATTAGATATAGCTTAATTTTTTACTATAAATCTCTCTAATTTTCTGCCTCATTGTTTCATTGTGCAACTCTGCAGGGTAAAGCTAAGCTACCTCCCCAATCTCCTCTCCCTGCTCTTATCTAAAATAGAAGGCCATCTGAAAGAAAGGAATCTAGGAAAAATTCCCATGTGAGAAATGAAATTGTCCTTGTGAAGGGTTAGAGCTCTAGGAACCGTGTGCAGAAAATCATTGAAAGATAATCTTTATAGGATGCTGAAAATTACTGGCAGGGATCAACTCGGAAGGTTAGACTGTAAATACTTAAGAGACATATATTTATTTATGATGTCCACCTTCAATTTTTAAACTATGTCATGATACTTACAGAAGCACAGGTCATGAAAAAGAATATATTGAGTTCATCGATTTTGTTAAATTGGAAATTAAAGAAACACTTAATATGATGATATGGATTCAAGCAGGCTGTCTAAAACTTAAGTGCCCTTGGGAAACTTCTTATGATCTCACGTCCATATTCTACTCCTAGTAAAAAATTTGTGTAAGTTCCTGAAATTGTCATTATTGGCTTGAAGTGAAACAGTAAGCTGTTTTCAAGAATAATTGAGGCATGAAGTTTACTGCTTGTTCTGCAAGTAGATGTTTTTAGTCTGTATGTTGTAACATGTAGCCAATAATTGTAACTTTTGCATTTTACACACCAATGAAAACTGGATGACTCTGATATGAGGAGTCTCCTTTCCAAACTCTCCCATAAAGTCTTTCCAGCCTGTGATAAACTTCAAGATATTTCTCAAATCTGTTGGCTTGTGTTTCCCAGGTCGATCCTCAAACTGCAATAACCCTTTATAAAATTATTTCTGCCCGACGGCCTTGATTTTGATCCACACTCTTAACCCCTTAGAAATCCTTGCAGCTGGTAAGGTGTAGTGGCTAGATTTTCCCTAGTAGTACTTATCAAAGAGTTAATCCACTGGGCATCTGGGGGGCACTCTGTCCCATGAACAGAATTCAAGTGCGGGTTAAAGCAATGAATTTTAGAAGCAGAACACTCCTATTTTGGCAACAGTTACTTGAAGCCCCAAGTACTCCCAGAATTAGGCTCTTGGTGTGTGGAGAGACACTTATAGCATATCCCAAGACTCCTACGGGATAAAGTCAGGATCAGAGCTCCTAGCCCACTAAAGAATATTCCCTCAGGCATTGTGCAAGGAAGGAAGAGTAACTTTGTATAACACTGAGTGCTGCATGTGGATAGTCATGCTCTAGAGAAAGCAAAAGCAGGAACTTCCTGAAAATCAGACAGAAGGAACAGAAAATGGGCCTTTCTTAAGCTAATCAGAATCTGACAATGGATATATGGATGTTTTAAGAATAGGTGGTGATTGATGTTAGAGTTTTGTTACTGATCAGCTCCTGTGGCTGTCTTTACCCCTGCAATAAGATTTCTTTATTTATCCCTCAGGGAATATGGGCTCCCACACTCTCACCAGTGAGCTAGAAGGCTCAGGAAGGCTCTACAATTAAATCGCGCTATTGTCTTAACCTTTTTATTTAAGCACTGGTGAGCTAGGGCTCTTACCTACTCGCCTAGCAGAATGATCAAGTTGATTAATATTTGCACAGGATAGGAAATGCCTTTTCTGAATGGGATGTGCACATACCAGGCTGCATAGTATTGACTCAGCGCATTGCCCTTATTTCTTTATTTAAATAATTAGCAGAAGAAATTATTTGAAAAAAAAATGCTGCTAAGTGTAGATGAGAAAAATGTGGGAGCCAATTAAAGCCATAGTAAAAGGCTTTTCTTATGCTGTGTTTTTGGTAAGCCTAGACCGGGTGACCCGGTATAAACTTTGAGGTTCTTCTTTAGACTTTCTGCAGTTTTTTCTCCTTCCTGTCTTTCAGGACATGACAGTATGCCCTCCAGAGCTACAGAGGACAGACCTTCATCAGTGGGCCCCCATGCCCGCTTCTCTGCTCACAGGGCAGGCTTGCCTGGATTGCACAGAGAATTTCCTCCTGTGCAGTTGCTGGTGGCCGCTGCAGATGTCACTCACGCAGGGTTCGAAGTGGTGCTGAGCTGGCTTTCCCAGCCCTGCAGAGTCGGCTGCATGTCTGCAGCTGCGGGAGTGCTGGGGGGCTCTGGCGTCGCTGGCTCTACCTTAGTCAGGCCTTCTGTGTGGGAGCTATCTGAGGCTTTTGTGGCAGGGTTCGAAGTGGTGCTGAGCGTGGCTTTCCCAGCCCTGCAGAGTCGGCTGCATGTCTGCAGCTGCACAGCTGCGGGAGTGCTGGGGGGTTCTGGCGTCGCTGGCTCTACCTTAGTCAGGCCTTCTGTGTGGGAGCTATCTGAGGCTTTTGTGCTCAGGCTTACTTTTCATTGCAAATAGAGCAGCATCCAAAAGGCAGAGAGTGGGCGTGGGCTGGGGGGGGGGTTGCAAGGGAGGCTATGAATAAAGATAGAAGAGGCTGAGGAAAGGCCAGAGGTGGGCAAGAGGCGGGCGAGGGCCTCTGAGGCCTGGCTTAGCGCCAAGAAATGTGGTTGGCATCCTGACGCTGCTCCTGACTGGCTGTGTGACCTTGAGCCTCAGTTTCTTTCTTTGTAAAACGGTGACCTTACAACAGAGGTGAGGTAAAGGGAGATGATGCTTGTCAAGTCATCTGTCAGCAACACTCAATATGCCTGTCCCTTTCTGGAAGACGTCCCCTCTCAGGCTCAAATGAGTTCAGTGTCTGCCCTCAGGGTGGAAAGAGCAAGATTGTTGTTGGCTCAGGTGTTTTATTGCTTTTACTGATGTCTTTCAGATTTGGCTCATCCCACACTATCGTTTTTCAGGGCAGTATTTACGTGTGAAGGGGCTCAGTAGTGTTCACTTATACCGGTAGTACTAAAATGATCTCCAGTTTCAAAATGTGTGCCTTTTTATTTCTGACCGCAAGTGTTAAGTTTATGTTAGAAAATTTGGAAAATCCAAAGTTAAAGGGTAAAATAAACACCAATTGCAATTTCAGCACACAGAAAGAACCATTGTGTGTGTGGTATGGATGTGTGTTTGTATTACACAGGGTACTTCAAAGTGTTCGTGGAAAAATAAATATTAAAAAATTACACAAGTCTTTCCATGAACTTTTTGAAGACCCCTCGTGTGTGCATGTGAGTGTGTAGAGAGGGTACTCTATTATGTGCTGTACTTCTAAATATATTATTTAGAGTTCTTGATGCTACAAAATAGTTTTTTGAGAATGAGGATGGATAGATTTTGTTTTCTTCATGTTTAGTTATATCTAAATCACAAGACATTTGGTAGAGAGAGTTAAAGCTCTAAGGGCTTCTTGGATTTCCTCTGGTCCTGGAACCTGCCGTAAGGTCTGGATGAAGAGCTGGGGTACCAAAGTTGAGAGGTTGCATTTTCCTTTCTTAATTTTCTTTGGGAACAGCGATGCTTCAGCTTTGCTGGTAGTCAGCGATAATGGGAGAAAATATTTTTATATGATTACCTCCTTGGTATTGGTTCTACATGTTTTTAATTAACATACATTGATGCATATTTAACTAAAATATATATTATGTAATTTATATATTATATATAATTAATATATAATCAATGTATATATAATATATTCAGCCTCACATACATACACACATATATTTATATATATACATATGTATGTATATATATATGTAACTTATATAAATATATGATTAATTCTTATATCAACTCTATGTTATATAATATTCTATCCCCATTTTACAGATGAGGAAAGTGAGGCACAGAGAGCTTATGTAACTTGCCCACAAGTCACACAGCCAGTAAACATTGGAGCCAGAGGACTCTGGGGCCTGAGCTTTTCTCCACTCTGCTTACTGCACTGATGATACTGGTATAAGAAATAATGCCCAGTCGATGGGCACAAAGTTTCAGTTGTGCAAGATGATTAATTTCTAGAGATCTGCTGTACAACATTGTGCCTACAGTTAACAATGCTGTATTGAACACTTAAAATTTCAAGAGAGTAAATCTCATATTAAGTGTTCTTACTTCGGTAAAATAAGATTTAAAAAAAAGAAATAATGTTCAAAGTTGGTGTTTTACAATCCTGATAAGCCTCACCTGAATTTATTTGCCAATTCTTGCACAGTATAGGAATTGAAAACATGATATTTTGATATATATGTATGACGTATGTTAAACATATATGTATATAATATAATAAATAGAACATATATATATATATATATATATATATATATATATATATATC
>NW_007732666.1:105843-127950 GCF_000696425.1 Galeopterus variegatus
CCTGGATTGCACAGAGAATTTCCTCCTGTGCAGTTGCTGGTGGCCGCTGCAGATGTCACTCAGGCAGGGTTCGAAGTGGTGCTGAGCGTGGCTTTCCCAGCCCTGCAGAGTCGGCTGCATGTCTGCAGCTGCACAGCTGCGGGAGTGCTGGGGGGTTCTGGCGTCGCTGGCTCTACCTTAGTCAGGCCTTCTGTGTGGGAGCTATCTGAGGCTTTTGTGCTCAGGCTTACTTTTCATTGCAAATAGAGCAGCATCCAAAAGGCAGAGAGTGGGCGTGGGCTGGGGGGGGGTTGCAAGGGAGGCTATGAATAAAGATAGAAGAGGCTGAGGAAAGGCCAGAGGTGGGCAAGAGGCGGGCGAGGGCCTCTGAGGCCTGGCTTAGCGCCAAGAAATGTGGTTGGCATCCTGACGCTGCTCCTGACTGGCTGTGTGACCTTGAGCCTCAGTTTCTTTCTTTGTAAAACGGTGACCTTACAACAGAGGTGAGGTAAAGGGAGATGATGCTTGTCAAGTCATCTGTCAGCAACACTCAATATGCCTGTCCCTTTCTGGAAGACGTCCCCTCTCAGGCTCAAATGAGTTCAGTGTCTGCCCTCAGGGTGGAAAGAGCAAGATTGTTGTTGGCTCAGGTGTTTTATTGCTTTTACTGATGTCTTTCAGATTTGGCTCATCCCACACTATCGTTTTTCAGGGCAGTATTTACGTGTGAAGGGGCTCAGTAGTGTTCACTTATACCGGTAGTACTAAAATGATCTCCAGTTTCAAAATGTGTGCCTTTTTATTTCTGACCGCAAGTGTTAAGTTTATGTTAGAAAATTTGGAAAATCCAAAGTTAAAGGGTAAAATAAACACCAATTGCAATTTCAGCACACAGAAAGAACCATTGTGTGTGTGGTATGGATGTGTGTTTGTATTACACAGGGTACTTCAAAGTGTTCGTGGAAAAATAAATATTAAAAAATTACACAAGTCTTTCCATGAACTTTTTGAAGACCCCTCGTGTGTGCATGTGAGTGTGTAGAGAGGGTACTCTATTATGTGCTGTACTTCTAAATATATTATTTAGAGTTCTTGATGCTACAAAATAGTTTTTTGAGAATGAGGATGGATAGATTTTGTTTTCTTCATGTTTAGTTATATCTAAATCACAAGACATTTGGTAGAGAGAGTTAAAGCTCTAAGGGCTTCTTGGATTTCCTCTGGTCCTGGAACCTGCCGTAAGGTCTGGATGAAGAGCTGGGGTACCAAAGTTGAGAGGTTGCATTTTCCTTTCTTAATTTTCTTTGGGAACAGCGATGCTTCAGCTTTGCTGGTAGTCAGCGATAATGGGAGAAAATATTTTTATATGATTACCTCCTTGGTATTGGTTCTACATGTTTTTAATTAACATACATTGATGCATATTTAACTAAAATATATATTATGTAATTTATATATTATATATAATTAATATATAATCAATGTATATATAATATATTCAGCCTCACATACATACACACATATATTTATATATATACATATGTATGTATATATATATGTAACTTATATAAATATATGATTAATTCTTATATCAACTCTATGTTATATAATATTCTATCCCCATTTTACAGATGAGGAAAGTGAGGCACAGAGAGCTTATGTAACTTGCCCACAAGTCACACAGCCAGTAAACATTGGAGCCAGAGGACTCTGGGGCCTGAGCTTTTCTCCACTCTGCTTACTGCACTGATGATACTGGTATAAGAAATAATGCCCAGTCGATGGGCACAAAGTTTCAGTTGTGCAAGATGATTAATTTCTAGAGATCTGCTGTACAACATTGTGCCTACAGTTAACAATGCTGTATTGAACACTTAAAATTTCAAGAGAGTAAATCTCATATTAAGTGTTCTTACTTCGGTAAAATAAGATTTAAAAAAAAGAAATAATGTTCAAAGTTGGTGTTTTACAATCCTGATAAGCCTCACCTGAATTTATTTGCCAATTCTTGCACAGTATAGGAATTGAAAACATGATATTTTGATATATATGTATGACGTATGTTAAACATATATGTATATAATATAATAAATAGAACATATATATATATATATATATATATATATATATATATATCAAAGGAGAAAGGAAAAAAGGGTTTTTATTTACCTTTTTTTTTTTTTAACAATTGAGGTTTTAATACCAATCAGGCAAATTCTCATGGGCAGCATTGACATGGAATCAGTTCAGTAATGATCCTATCATTTGTCCAACGGGGCTGTAATATTTTTCAAAGTCAGAAGAAAGAAGTTCACATCCAAAAGGTTGACGCTGGAAGATGAGTTGGTTCTCTTGGAGTTTAGGTGGGACAAAGAAATTCCCAGGTAGCATGTGACTGTTAAATATAGTAGAGATTTTTGGATTTTTGGAGTTGGCTTCCTTTATAGATCAGTTTTCCCTGGTTTGCCCTTAGAGAAATCCACACTATTTTACATAACCAATATCTAATTTGATATTTGGGCCTTGGCTATATCTTAGACAAGGGCGTTACAGTTGCGTGTTTTATCATCACATGAGAAACTCAGTTTTGTATTGTTTTCAGAAAGGTACTTGAAAAACATTCTCTCTCACTCTTTCTCTCCCATTCTTTCAGCATTTCAGGAAGTGGGCACAGTAGATTTTAGCCTCGAAACTGCTTTGTCATCCAGTTTGTAGCTGGCTAAGGAATGAAAAAAAAAAAAAATACCCAGCAGATCTCATCTTGGTCACTCTAATTGACATCGACAGCAGACACCAATGTGCCAATAGTTCCAAAGAATTCCTGCAGAAGAGCTACTTCAGCTGTCGGAGACTTTCCTGATTTATTTTGTTTGCCCATTTGATGTATAATCTTGTGGTTTCTGGCCCTCTTCTCCACCTAGAGCAGAAAAACATGTTTGATTCTTAGGCCGTTTTAACTGGAACTTGCTCTTCAAGTTTCAACGATGTCAACAAATTAAAGGACTTGACCGTGGAATTTTTTTTTTCCAAGTGAACACTTTGCTGATACTCAAACCCTGCCACAGGCTCGGCACACAAATGCAAAAACAGCCTCTTTAGATGTGGTCATAGTCGACAGTTCAAAAGAACAAAATCAGAACCCTTAAGACTTTAAATAAAAACTCATCCTTGGAATAAGAGCTTGTACTTCAAAGATGATGTCAATATGGTAAAAATCTTTACCACCCTCTTTTAGCATAAATTTCTCCTGCTTAAATACCACTTACAAAACTGTATTGTCTTAACCTGGAACTCTGGCACAGTGGATGATGAGCAAATGTTCTGGGGAAATTGCTTTTATTTTAACTTTCTTATTGGTGGTGATAGGATTAGGTTAAAATATCTGGAACAAACCAAATATGACTATTTGAGTACTGAATTTACTTTCTTAATATTATCATAAACTTAAAATTAGTGCTTTTTTGTGGCCTCTTATATGTTCCTTTTCTCTCTGTATATCATTAAGTGAAAGACATACGAGCATTTTTATTAATAAAAATAATAAAACACTTCAGCTCAATAGGCTTTACAGTAACTGGGGGCAGTGCTTTGCTCTTGCAGTACCCACACCTGCCCTTCAAGGTAAGTACTGCCATATTATTAGTGATATTGTACAGATGAGGAGACATGGGCTTCTAGAAATTCAATACCATGTTCAAGGTCCTGTCACTAATTCAGGGTTTCTCTTTGTCATGGGGTGCTGTGCTCTGTGCATTGTAGGAGATTTAGCAGTATTCGAGGTCTCTACACACAAAATGCCAGTAGCACCCCAGTGATGACTATCAAAATGTCTCCAGTATTGCCAGATTTCCCTGTGAGGGCGAGGAGGCAACTTGCTCCATTGAGATCCACTCCACTAGATGTTATGTGGCGGAGCCCAGGAATGTCCTAGATTAAGTCCCTTCCTCTTAACTCAGATGCTGTATTGCCTCTTTCTATTTATACTGCCCTTAGCCATAGCTGTCAGCTCTTGTCCCTTTCTTTGTTTCTTTTGAACATAGAGTTTTAGCCCTTAGAAAGCAAGTCACAAATGTCTGCTTGTTCATCACAATAATAGACGAAGTGTGTTGATAAACACCTTCCTTTTTTCTTTCTGGGTGTAGTCAATTAGACATGGTGTGGAGGTCTGTGTGATGTGAAGGCAGTAGTGTTCATGCATGCCCCTTGCTTGAGGAAGTTACAGAGCAAGTTCTTATTAAGCCCTCAAAGGTAACTTAGGTGACCAGGAATCCTATCACCTCTAGCCTGTAGAATAGTCACCAAACTGTTTTTGCCAATTAGTACATAAAATAGTTAGCTGAGAATAAAACAAATCTTCATATATCTAGGGTGGAAGACAACTAAATGTTTCTTCTTAATTGCTCTTGATTTATTTAGTGACAGGTGTACATGGCTATTTAATTTATAGAGTTTTGTCTGGTGAGTAGGTAGCATTTTTATTGCATAATAAATATTTCATGAGCTAAGTCCAGACTCTTATGAATGTTAGGAATAAAAGAACATTATCCTTCTATAGAATGCTATACGATTTTAATATGCATTTATCTTATTGTTTTAAACACATATAGCAGTCCAGAAATGAATGACTCACTCCCCTAAATTGAAAATAACAAAGTAAATGACAAATTGATTTTAAAAGTGTCAAATTAAGTATTTCTTACATAGTAGTTGGTTTTACCCTGCCTGAAATGAGTCATTAAAGTAGATGTGACATGAAGAAAACAAAAATCTTTTATAAGATTGTTTTAAAAAACAAGTGATATGAAAAAGATGACTTTTTTATTTCTTATTGTTCATCAATAGATTTTGTGATGATGAAAATGATATTGAAAAGGAAAAAACTGCCTCTAGAGGAGGAGTGATGTATAGCACTTCCTTTTTCTGCTCGTTACATCCCAATAACCACATCCCTGATTTTCTTCCCAATCTGGTAGCAATTGGGCAACAAATTGTGGCTCATACATAAATGGAGACCTCCACCCTCCCTTCCTTTGTGAACAGGGCAGTAGAACTGGTAGAACTTTCTTTGTGATGGTAAAAATGCGTGAACTCTAAGAATAAATAGGGTCCGGTGTGTGCCAACAAATATTGTCATTACTTCCTCTATTAAAAAACTGGAACCACGTGAGTTCTGTACCTGTTCATGCAGATGCCTTTCAGGGTGTTACAGGGGATTCAGACGTGGAGAATGTACTACATGTTCCATGAGCACAGGGCTTTCTTCATAGTCATACCATAATATTTTCAAATTACATAAATATTTTATATAATATTTTCAAATCAGTGGATGGATGAAAACTACAGAAAATACATCTTCATTGACTATATATCAAACCTCAATCCATATCTGGGTAAGGTTAATGCTTTCTTTTCCTCTTAGGCTAAATAATTGCTGCTGGGTTATACTATGTTTCTTTACATTTAGGTTAACTCCAGAAGGAAAAAAGTAAAAGGATATGTTACTTGATGTCTATAGAATATACCCAGTTTAACTTTTCTTTCTTTTTTTTTTTGAGCATGACTGGCTTTCAAATACTTTTAATCAATGAGTTTCTAGACTCTTCCTAAACTGTCTAGATTTTTCTATGTCTATATGCCTAGTTCTGTGTTGCTTTTGAAATTCATGAATTTCATTGCTACCTCTTGCATGTAATATTCAAACCATTTTTCCCATACGTCATCTCCTGGCTGCATGGCTAGTAGGTTAATTTAAGGCTTGTCATACCTTTCATGCGGCCCCTCCTTAAATACAATTGAAACCCTTCTGATTTGATAAGATTGAAAATGTATTGAGCCAAAATCAGTATGCAGAATTTTAAATGTCATGTACTTTCTGAGAATAAGCACCAACAGGTATTACTGGGAATTTGTAGTCTATCTGAGAACCAATTAATAATGTTTATAGATTCTGAACTCTTTATATTATTGCTAACTCTTAACTATTTCTTTTGGTTGCTCATCGTTGTTTACTTGGCTCTTAACTACCTTGATATTTTTAAAAATTTTAATTGAAATCATTTCACACCTGGCTCTGAGCATAAAAGTTACTTAGCCTCTGATTTTTTTTTAAAAATTATGTTTTAAAAGTTCCTGGTCATGTTATGTACTATGGATTCTATCATCTGTCTCCTTATTTAGAATATTCAGGTCCAAATTTTATTAATAATTTTTTTTCAAATGTATTAGAAAATATTACTAATAATATTAAGCATACATTAAGGGTATAATTTTTAAATATTATTCTTTAAACACTATTAAACAAGTAATGAAACTTCTGACAATCAGTGAATGAACATAATTAGCTTTTACTTAAGCTAAAATTTATATTTTCAGCAGTAACAAAGTTTAAGTTTACTCAAATTATGGTCATTTGAACATTTTAAGGAGCTGATCCTAGACTTAAGCTCCTCAATCCAGTTCCTATAGAAAATTCAAATTGAAATTGGTAGACACAGGAAATTCATGGGAAAGAAAGACTCAGCTCTGTCTTGACAGGACCAAAGGAGTCTCTTTCTTTGATTGGGAACATGATGCCATGGCTGCGGGGAAGAAGCACCCTGCCCCAAACACCAGCCCGACTGCCGATCAGCACTTTTCTGCATATAAGAAATCATTTTACAGTAGTTTATCTTAACTGGGGGCCCTTCCATGAGCCCTTACAATGTGGTGCTGTAGACTACTTAGAACAAGAATAAGCCCAGGAAAGGTGTCTGCAGAAAGTAGAGGCAAGATGGAACAAACCATCTGACTCAAACTGGAGGCCACAAGGCAATAAGAGGATAAGAAATTCCCCAGAAACATCCTATGCACATCAACAGGCAGGGCCCTAGCCTAAGGAAAGTGAGAAGTCTAAGAGGAAGCAAGCAGCTCCTGACTTCACAGGAGAATGAAAATTCAGCTGGCTGCAAGGGTCTTGCTCAGGCCTTGCTTGTATTTCGAGTTGGCCCTCAGTGACAGGGGAGAGGGAGATACGTAGGCCTTGATCACTAAAGCTGGGGAGGTCAGGGGATTTGTGTGTGCATGTGCGTCTTTCAGTTTGGTTTTGTGCCAGAGAAGAGAGCTTCCGTGAGCAGCTTCCCCTAGACACCTGAAGGTCCAGCTTTCTCGTACCCGCCTGCAAGTCTCAGCTCAAACTTCTAGGTGAGGCTGAGCGTGAGCGTGGATATTTACAACTTCACCCCCTGGGCCCTTCACCACACACTCTAAATCCCTCTTTTCTCAGTAGTGCTCAGTAAACATCTGGGAATTTTCTCCCGGAGCTATGAAAGAAGTAAGGCCTTTGAAGGCATCCAGTCTCACTCATTTTCACTTGATAAACTGTGAGCGTGGATATTTACAACTTCACCCCCTGGGCCCTTCACCACACACTCTCAATCCCTCTTTTCTCAGTAGTGCTCAGTAAACATCTGGGAATTTTCTCCCAGAGCTATGAAAGAAGTAAGGCCTTTGAAGGCATCCAGTCTCACTCATTTTCACTTGATAAACATACATGATTACATTTTGGTATTTTTAAATCTGAGTCCTTCTTCCTTTTAATTTTCTCATAATCTTGATAAAAGCTAAAGTTTTCATAATAGTTCCATACTTGCCCACAGAACTTAGCTAATGGGAGATGTGTGTTATATGTTAGAAAACCCTGGGTTTGGGGAGTCGTATAATCTTAGGATCAAGGGCTGATATTTGTGATCCATGTGAATTTCAGCAAGTTATTTTACTGTTCTTAAATTTAGTTTTTTTTAAAAAAAAAATCTTAAAAATGGGTTAGTAATAATGACCAACAAGAATTTTATGAGGATTAGTAATAAGATATAAAAAAGTTCCTGACAAGGTGCTTGGCATTGAGAAGGTGCCAGTAGGTGGTATGCACACGTTTCAAATATATATATATATATATATATATATATATATATATATATGCTTGTTTATGTATAGGTTTCCTATCTGCTCGTTTATGCTAGGGTTAGGGCTAGAGGGCTAGGGTTAGGGTGTTAGGATTAGAGTGTTTATTGTTTATTTCTTATCTGCATACATATATATATACATATATATATATATATATATATATGCTCGCTTATGTATGGGTATCTGCACAGAGTCATAGAGGAACGCGTGGATTCCTTTCAAAGATAAGGGAGAACGAACCTTTTGAAGTCTATATGAAAAGGGCTTAGGAATTAATGTCCTGCTTTTATCCAAGGTATAAGTGCCTATCCTGTTCAAAGGGCATCAATAGGATTAATACCCAAAATTTTCTTTGAAGTCCTAATACATTAGGGCCTGTAAGTAAAATCCATAACTCTCTCTATAGGGGAATAAGTTCTCAACATCAAGTAACGTGCCCAGTGGGAAAACTAGGCTATTTCTGATTTGCTGTGTTTTCTTGTCCTCACATATATATTTTCTTGATTTCATGAAGAAGGTTTGGAATGGTTCAGTTAACTGGCAAGAGGTGATTGCGTTCCTTTTTCTGTTGCTGGGAGTCAGGCGCTACAAGTCCCCTGGGGCAGGTTTGGAGGTCTTTGAGATTTCTGCAGTCGTTTTTATTTGTATTCGGAGAGGCTTGAGACTGCATCTCTCAGGAAATTACAGTTCATTTTTCGGCTGACCAGGAAGAGCCTTTTAAAATACCGGTGCCCCCCAAACAAACAGCATCTCCCTGCATAGGGCAAGGAGGCCGCATCTCACCAGGAGGCCAGGAAACAGGCTCCTCTGAACCTTCTCTGTTGTTTGTGTTCACGTGTTATCTTCTCTTCCAGATCTGGAGACTGACACAGAAACTGTCCTTACGGATTTAGGGGGGGGGGGGTCAATTAAGTAACCACCAGCCTTCATCTTCATAAGAAACTTAAAATGAAACAAGCATTCTGTAAATATTAAAACAGTTGGGCACACGCTTTGCATGGTAGTTTTGTTTTCTCTTTTTTGAGAAACTCCAGCACATTTGTTAGCTATTTGTCATGTCATACCTTTTTGAATCATGGACCAAACCAGAAATTAGACACTAACATAAGACAGGCTTTTCTTGACATGACTTTTTTCTTTTAATAGAAAAAGGGTTTTAATGTGAGAATTTATTTTTTGGATTTGACCAGTGCTCAAGTAGATATAGAAATTCTAAAGTAACTGAACCCATCATCTTTCTAAAAACATTAAAAATTTTTTTACTGTTTAAACTCTTTCTGCCTATCACCATGGTACCTGGGAGACTTTGGATGTTTCATAGGCGCACAGTTACCATATAACTGCACAGATCAGAACATGCTAGCTGTGCCTTGTTATGTGACGTGTTGACTTTCAATTGATTTTAAGCACACTTTAAATGGTAATAAGAATGCCATGCTGGGAGATAGCATATGGCTTTAACGATTTGATTCTCAGAAAGCAAGCAAACATTTATAAATGATAGAGTTTCATGATAGAGGGAGTCAAGGTGAAATCAGTGTGTTTGAATGACAGAAACGATTTCTTCTTTATTATTTTTAACTATTCCTTTATTATATTTTGTGTTGATATGAAAAAATAAAGAGGAACACCAGAATTTGTTATCCAAGTTTGGATCAAATTAAATATGACATAAGGCTTTGCTCAAAAGGTACGACTGCTTTGGTGCTTTTGAACTCAAACATCCTTTCAAGCCAAATTTAATATGAAAAAGCCAATTAAAATACAATATGGAAAAATGTACTTCAAGGAGCTGGAAAATGAGAGAAAATGTGTCAAGGCATATTTTCATGAGAGAAAGATGAAGAGAAACATTAGCTATTTAGGCATATATATAGTAGTCAGTACATATCATCTTATTAACACAGAAATATTTGAATAAGTGAGATGAGCCATTTAGAGAAATTTGATTAAATTATGAAGAGAGACATCGTATAGGTGTCTTTATAGCTTTATTTTCTTTATTTGTTCTACTGGATTTTGCTGCCATTCCTAGCTAAATAAATGGCAAAGGCTTATTTTTTTAAAAAAACATACTATTGTTTTATTTATAACTTGATACAGAAAGTACCAAAATGCAGTCTACTTTAAGATACTTAGTGGGTTTAAACACCTTGTGAGAAATCCAGTCTGTTCACAGAGAAAGCACACTTCTCTCCCATTCAATCATTTCTATTTCTGCAGAAATCTATGGGCGTTTGTGAATTATGCGATGACATGCATGGCTTAAAATTATACACTGATAGATGTTATAGCTGAGTGGGACTGCAGAGGTGATATATTCTGGTGGCATTCTTTCACACCAGCAACACTGATTTATTTACCATCATAAACATAATTGTCTGCAAGTGGGAACTCAACTAAGTTGATCTCAGTTTTAAACTCTTTTAAATGGCTTGTCTACATTTCACTTCAGTGTTTCACTCACTTCATATAGACACAGCCTAAGTCTTACAATGAAAATAAGGACTATTGTTTATTGAGCACTTACTACATTCAGACCATTTACTAAGTAAAGATTTTGCATAAGTGGTCTCATTTAATCTTTGCAACCACGTTGTAAGGAAATTTTGGATTAGAGAAGGTAAATGATTTGCTGAATATTTGCCCAAAGCTCATAAATAGCAGAGGAAATGTTTGGACATACAAGTCTGTCCGACTGCATTTCATTCATTCCAGAATTAAACTGATTTCTTAAGTGAGTAGAGGCATTACATAGGAATTCTAAATTTCCTTAGATTTTCAAGTAATTTTTGGTTGCAGGTTATGAGTGATACCAAATTCCAGAAGCAGATTCAGGAAACCAAGCCTTCATTGTCATCTTCATCAACACTTATATGCACTCGATTCATCACAGGGTATGGCTTCTGATGGTGACATTAGGATGCCCTAAGTTCTTTAGATCGTAGAGCCACTTTCCAGTTGGGCCAATGGGTGGTATTCCATCCTGGAACTCGTGGGATTTTTAAGCTGAAGGAGACCTTAGGCATCATAACAACCTTCTTCTTCCCATGATGGTTTTAATACTCAAGCCCAAAGAAATGAAGTGACTGCACATCTAGCTAGTGACAGAACTAAGAAAGAGACCCAGGTCTCTAGAACCCAAGGGTTTAGCTATTTCTACTACCCAGACAGCCTCTCTATAAAGAGCTGTATTGAGTAATAGGTTTAATCATATACAACATATTTTATGTAGCTATGCACTAGGGTGAAGTATAATTAATTGTTTTTTGTTTTTTAAGTTAAAGCAACAAATGCTGACAGCTTTTGGCCCTATCAAACACTGTTGACTCAGTGGGCTACAAATATCTTTCAGGGTCAGAAATGGCCATGTTTTAACTGCTACCTCGGTAGACCATTCTCAAGGATTGTCTTCATTAGGACCATGGAGTAAGTGGCTACCAGAGATTACGCATGTGGCTATTCCTTCTTCTTAAAGTAACCCTGTAAGGTAGGCACTATCATTTAGAGGAAGACTCTGACAGGACATCAGAGAAACTGAAGGAGGGGAGAGTTTAGGGAAAGGAGCAGTGGTCAGGAGTATCAACTTTTGCAGAGAAGTCAAGGTAAAGGAAGATTGAGAGAGACTGTTAGATTTTGTATCATGAAATTATATTGTGGACTTCTTACAGAGTAGTTTGAAAGGTATTTCAAGGTAGTGGAAGCTGGATTATAAGGAGCCAGAAAGTAAGAACAAGAGACAATATAATGTACATGAAAGCATATAGAAAGAGGAAGTGGGGTTGGTGAACTTCCAGTGCTGGAAGAGTTTTTGGAGTAGTGAGAGCTAATTTGAGGTCATAAGGAGCCAGAAAGTAAGAACAAGAGACAATATAATGTACATGAAAGCATATAGAAAGAGGAAGTGGGGGTTGGTGAACTTCCAGTGCTGGAAGAGTTTTTGGAGTAGTGAGAGCTAATTTGAGGTCACATTTCTGACTTATGCAACTTGCTGCACAGAGCATCTTATCCACTCCAAGTTCTTAGCCGATGTTTGTTGAATGACTAATTTAACCTTTTATCAAACCAGAAAAATAGATACTACTTTCATTGTCTATATTTTTTAAAATCATGAAATCATATACACAAATGGAAGCCTTATCCTATAGTAGGCAGGAGGTAGGAAGAGAATAGTTGATGAAGGGCACAAGGTTAACCTCAGAAAGGAGGCCAGGCAGGGCGAAGGCATGAAAAAATGGTTAGGATGCAGGGACAGAAGCTGACATGCTGGAGGTAGTATAGGATGAGACTGAAGGGAGGAGCAGCAGGAAGACACCAGCTGACAGAACGTGGCTCTGGGCAGGCAGTAAACGTAGGATGCAGGGACAGAAGCTGACATGCTGGAGGTAGTATAGGATGAGATTGAAGGGAGGAGCAGCAGGAAGACACCAGCTGACAGAACGTGGCTCTGGGCAGGCAGTAAACGGGCCATCCAAACCCATCAGGCCCAGGTTGCACTTGCCATGGGCTCAAAGACAATTGTTGAGCCATTTTGTCAGCCTTTCTTACAAGCCCCTTTGAACTTTAAATGACACAGCATGATCCTAATAAAGAGGTTCTGGAGCACAGCCAGACTTCAGGACTGAAATTATGCCTAATATGACCAATTCCCTGGGGAGACTGCAGGCCTCTGTATAATGGAAGGCAGCAGGCTGCCCTGGCAGCTGGTGAATGGCAAGCTGCAGGGATTAATGGCCCAGAGAGAAAAGCCCAAGACCTTCCCAATCCAAAGGAAAGAGCACAGCCCCAGAGTCAGAATATTTGGATTTGAACCCCAGTTCTGCTACCTGCTATCTAGACAAGCTTGAGCAAATCTCTGGTACTTCTGCTTCGGTTTTATCATTTATGATATGGGACCACTGACAATACTTGCTTGATAGAGATGTTGTGAGACTCAAATGAGACACATCAGAGGATGCTTTGTAAATTCCATGAAATATTAGCTATTTAATAGTTAACATTATTGCTGGGAAAGCCACAGAGGTGTAGATGGCTAAGAAAGTGTTAGCAAAATGCCTTGGCATACAGCACTCAGAAATGGTAGATTTTTCCCAGATGTCATTGTGGAATGTTTTGAATATCAGGCTCTACAAATGGTTGCTCCTACAGATCAGGTAGAAGAGTTCATTGTATACAGCAAATAATGCTGCTTGATCTATATAAAGGAAAGTCCTTTTTGACAATTGCTTTTTTAACCGTATCTAAACATGTGAGTAAAATTTGCCATTAAATGCTTATTTACAATAAATGGTAATGAAGTATCTGCTCAGATATATTGTGGCTACAAATATATTTGCAAATATATATTTGCATTTATATACATATGTACTATAAATGCATATATAAATATGCATGTATATTACACAAAAATGTATATATGACTACTTTATTTTCTTTGCTCTCTCCTGACAAAAGTCTTTTCAAATGGTGATACATTTATTCCAGTTTCTCAACGTAACCATTGTGCTAAATCAACCTTAAAATAGTCCTGTTGCTCTGATTTGGAGTTCCATTGCAGAATTGTTCCTGGTAGGCTCCTGGCTCTCCTCCCTGCCCAGCTTCTGGTTTGGAAAGTGAGATGGAACTTCCGATTTCATCAAAGCACCCTGTAGCTTAGAAAACAAATTGGACAAATCAGGATTGATTACATTCTGTGCTCTCTTTGTCTTTGGCAAGGTTTGTTCCAAGCCAAGAGTTTTCAAAGCAAGAGTAACTTAATGGAGCTCTACACTAAATACAGAGAATTACGATTTGGTCAAAGTTCCAATTATGATGAGGAGTGAAAGGGAAAAGGTGGGTGTAATTTTGTTTTAGGAACTGTACCTTCCCATCACTGACTTTTGCCCTGTTAACTGAATAGATCTGGCAGCTTATTAGGAAACAAGTTACTAGACTGTCACAAATGGATGCTATATCCTTGGATGCATGTGAATTCGATGTGGGGACCCTTCATTCCTATTTAAAATGAAACTAATAACCATTTGAAATATATACTGCACAGAACTCTGCCATAACTGCAGAGTAATGTTCATCACCGTTCTAGGGTTTTGTCTCTTTTGGGGGACTGGGGGTATCTAGATATAATTTTCTTCTTTACAACTCAGTGGGGGAATATGAAAAGTGCAAATGAAGCTTATCTCAAATGCCAGTTTCTCTCCGTCTTTCAGATATTCCCAGTCAAATAGGGTCTCCCTTTTATGCCAGGATATAATTTTGTTGATATCTCTATGGCACTTATGACCTTGTGCCTTAAATTATTCATTGATCCATTATCCTTGTCTTCCTCTCTAAGTCATGTGCAGGCAAGGACTTGAACAGATTTATTTCTTAATTCCCTGAAGGTACTTGGTATGAGCTCTCCCCTTGGTAGGAGTTCACTTATTAACTGCTGCAGGTGATGTTCACTGGAGTAGTCTACAAAAAGCAGCAGATAGAGGCCCCTTTGTGCCTACAGGGAAGAGGGAAGTTGAGATTCTGGGCATCGATTGTTAAGGGGGATAAAAAAAGACTCATGTCATAAGGTTTTCTAGAATAATGGGACTGACTGAATAACTGATAACTTCAAAATCAGCATGCAAAGAATGACCCTGTCTTATGATCTATTGCTGAGTGAAGCTTTCTGATGAGGACCAGATGAGGACAGATAAATAATCTCTGATGTAAGATGATGGGATTCCCTCTTCATTCTTTTCTTTTTTGTCATATCTTGGCAGGTAATTAAGACCTGGATCAAGAATGGAGAAATGGTCAGAGATTAAAATTGTTCATACTTAATGGGGTCATTTTGACTTGAAAAAATGTCCTGCTTTCTTGGAAGCTCCATCTATTGTTTTCTTTGGTATTATTTCAATGAACCAAGAACTTCAAGAAGCATCCTCCCTAAATTAATTTCTTCCTCTCTTACTAGTTTTTAAAAACATTTTTGTGGAGTGTTGTTGCTTGTGGGGAGTGGGATGCATTAGAAAATTGTCACATTCTTAAGTTGGAAAGGAACTTAGATATAATTGAGTTTATCTCCTTTTATGCCTTTGAGTGACGCAATGCCCAGGAAAGTTAAGTGACTTGTCTGCACTAGTAGAACTTTCAGGATTAAAATCATGAGTTCCTAACTCTTACCCAGATCTTCCTTTTATTTTACCTTATTTCCTGTGTTTTCCATGTGTTTATGTGTTACCTGACAATCTTCTGCAATGTGCATACTTCATTTACCCAACTAGACTGTAAATTTTTCCAGGACTCACTCAATCATATCTTTGACTTCTTTTGACCTCTCACCACCTAGCGCAAGTCTTTGAACATTAGTATTCTGAGTAGGTGATACTTTAAGGATTAACGATTGCTGTTTTCACAAATGGCTGTGGGTGAAGAAATTGAGAGATAATCAGAAAACTCCACCAAAAAAAAAAAAAAAATCAGAAGCAAGATAAATAAGCCTAGGATTGTTTTTAAAACTGAGATTTTTTGGTTGTTTTTATTGTTTTTGAAATGAATGAAAGGATGCAGATAAACAAAATTTCCCTAAATAGCTGCAGTATAGAGCAGGGCTAAAAAAATACCTTCAAAAAGGGTTTAGAAAATGGGGACAAAATTAGTCATTCCTGCTGTGCGTGTGTGCAGAGGGGGTGGACGGGGGGGGATTAGAAAGGAAAATGGGAAGACAGCAGTGGCCCTCCCAGCCTCGTCTGGCTGTCACTGATATTACTGCCTCTTTGACACTAACAGCAGTCACTTGACTCCTTGACACAAAGGTTTCAGAATCATCACAGGTCACAGAGAAGATGCCACTGAGAATTTATAGCCCTTTTGGGTCCTAGCTGCAGTGAACCCGATAAATAATTCAGATAGTCAGATTGCCTGGGTATGGAGGACTTTAACTGTACATTTTCATTTTTTCTTTTAATTTCGTTCCTGGCCTTTCCATCAGATTTAATTAAAATCTACACCACCACCCCTTTCTTGAGTCAAGAAAGACCATTTAGGGAATCCAGAGTTTGTTTTCTCTCAGGTGCATTTTGTTTTCAACCATTCACAAATGCAGCTGGAAAAGGGGACCTAATTTCTGTCAGTAGTGGTAGCTGTCCATTGGATGGTGCTCAGCACTTTTGCTTCAGCTTTGCTTCAAAAAAACCATTCATATGCCAGGCTTTAGGGCTAGTAGAACCACGATATGCATTTAAAATTTATATAGTATACTAGTTATGTCAGCCATAGTTGAGACAGTTACTTCAGATAAATCAAGAAATCATAAAAATATTTAATAATAACTTATACACAAAAATCATTTAATTGGACATTGATTTGCTAATATTTTGATATAGAGGCCAACTTTTTATCTGTATATGGAACCACTGATTGCATTAGAATTCTTTGTTCCCCAAAATGCATCCACCCTGATTTCCAGTTTGTTTTCTTATATTGGATTAAAAGGTTTTTAAGGTTCTGCCCTCTTTATCTCCTCCTACTTCTAAATTGTCAGCAATTTTAACTGACTTGCCATTAGTGAGTTTTTCTAAACCATTCAGCGAGGTCTTCATCAATGAGTAACTCCCTTTTGTAGCCCTATGTTATTGCTTTACAAAATACTTATTCATGTTATATTATTCAGTTTAAAAATAAAAGTGGCATCCTATGGGTCGGGACTCTTGGTAAGCAGAGAGCTCACTAGTCAACAGCGTGTGTAAAGGTGCTAGGAGAGCACTTAGCAACTGCTAACGCCAAGTATGTCATGAGTCAGTGAATTACACTGAGGGAGGGAGAGTGCACTGTTTCCTATGGTTAAGTGGAATATTGGTAAGAAGCTTTCTGCTACCTATGTCCCAGCTACCTGCAATCTTGGGAAAGTTACTTAAACACTTGATGCCTCAGTTTCTAAGTCACTAAAATGGCAATATAATAATTCCTAGCTTACAGGATTGCCATGAGAGTTAAATGAGCTGGCAGATCTCAAGCACATTTCACAGTATATTTACATGTTCACACAGTACTTGGCACATACTGGCTATTATTGTTATTCTCACTTCCATGCTTGGTAGTCTATGACAGTGTCTCCCAAACTTTTTTCAATTATTGCTCTCTCCCCACCACCCATTCCTAAAATTCCCCTTCCCTCATGACATTGTAATATCACAAATACACTGTACATCTGTTTATGTACTGTGGCCACTTGGAGGGACACAAACTGTGATAATATCTAAGATTTTTTCCTCCTTTCCCCAACAACCAATTTTTATCCTGTTGAGGATGACATCACCCTCCTCGAGAATGCATGATCTCTTGTATTTCAGATGGCTGTGTGGTCCCCAACCAAGACATCAGAGCCCCAGGTTAGAGTGGGGTTGATGGTTTATAATGTGAGATTGGCCTGGAAATCATGCTTTCATCTCCCATGGGTGTTTCCCTCCTGAGATAGACACTTAGATTTGGGAGCTGTTGATGCACAGGGTACAGTAAAGGATGGAACCTCATCGATGATTTTTACAGTCTGAGAAAGCAATTAGAGTCAGGCGATATTACTTTTCTTAATAACCTCTTAGCAGTAGTTTTTGTTAATGGGTTGTCATTTTTCTTAATGGATTTTCAATGAAGATTTGAAGTCATCATTCATTGGCCTGAAGAATAGGGGGCGAGTGGATTCTTGGCACTGCTAGGGGTGGGACCACAGCACCTGGGGAAAGAAAGTTTTCAGCTCCTTTGCTCTTGGGGAGGCCTGGAAGCTGAAATTAGGTTCAAAGTGGACATCTGGAAGGAAGACTTGCCCTTAGTTTACAAATAAATTGACTTTGCAATCCTTCTATGAGAGTTGGATATAAGTGACCTGTTTCACAATCACCTCGTGTTGTAATTAGCTGTGACATGCCTGTATTATGTGTTACGTATTTTACGTGCTTTTCTCTGTATTATGAAGTCAGTTGTATCTCTGTGTTAATCAGCTCAAACTGCCATAGGAAAGTATCACAGACTGAGTGATTTGAACAGCAGAAATTTATATTCTCACAATTCTGGAGGCTTGAAGTACGAGATGAAGTTGTCGGCAGGGTTGGTGTCTTCTGAGGCTTCTCTCCTTGGATTGTAGACAGCCATCTTTTCTTCTCTTGAATCTCCATGTGGTCTTCCTTCTGTGTATGTCTTCATCTTCTTATAAGGACACCAATCATTTTGGATTAGGGCCCACCCTTATGACCTCCTTTTATTTTAATTACTTAAGTTTATCTTAATTACTAAAAGTTTATCTCCAAATACGGTCACATTCTGAAATTCTGGGGGCTAGGACTTCACATATGAATTTGGGCAGAGGGGCATAGTTTAGCTCAAAACAGTCCACTACCTGTCGTGGAGTGGTTGTTTGATAAATGATTATTGGATGAATTAATGTGTGGATGGATGGATGGATTTTTATTTAATTTGGTAAGTCTTTGGAGTTAGCAATTCAAGCAATATTTGTAAGTTTAATAACAATAATATTTTTTCTTAAAGTATTTGTGTTTCTTTCACTCTGAAGATATGCTTAGGATATAACATTCCTCAATGGCATTTCTTCCTGAGTTTCTCTCCATGGTGGCAGGTTCCCTCATCATGTGAAGACCCACTGCCATTAGCAGGCTTTCCCCAAACATGTGCAGGCCCTTGAGTAAGAATATGAAGAGAGACCCACTGTAGGTCTAATTTTTCAAAAGTTAAAATCTTACTAACGCATCGTTTTTATAGTGTGTGCAGTTCTACTGTGACCAATCTGCCTTTCAGAATGTCCTGGAAGGCCAGGCAGGTTTGACTTAGAAATCTCAAACTCCATCAAGTTCTGAACAGAAAGTGGCAGTGCAAAGAGCACTGGCCACGGCCTCTTCCCTTCCCCGTAGTTTCAGTCTGAACCCCAAGGGGCTTTGCACACACAGCCCAGATCTGCATTCCTTTCCTCCCATCTAAACAAGCTTAGAGGTGTCATTACCTCGAGAGGACAGACCCAGTGGAGAGGCCCACCCAAGACCTGGAAGAAGGATTAAGGCAGAAAATTCTGGAACGTGGGTACCTAGGGTATAGCCAAGAAGGGACAGTACGGGCTTCAGATGGTCACACGCCCCTTGACCCTGTGCATTCCTTGCCCTGACAGGAGGAGTGTGGGTTGCAGATCTAAGAATGCTACTGTGCTCAGTTCCAGCCTCTTCAGGAATTCTTACTAGTTTTGAGATTATTCCCATACTCTGAGTTCCCTGAAGGGTGATCAAGAGAGTTGGGGAGACAGAACATTTTGAGAACACACCAAGATCAGAGCTTAGCAACATCTAAGTGAATAGAGATGGCCGTTTCACTGGAAATTTCCTTCATTGAGTCCTGAGCCTAAATACCCACATTTTCTGTACCTGTGAGTCTCCCCAAAAAACAACTAACCCCTAGTGAGGAGATTTCTAGAAACATGTGAGCAGATTATATTCTGGGCTCCCATACTCTTGAATGGGGCACGCCCTCACCTGTAGTCACCTGGGGCAGTAGCCCCACCCCTTGGTGCTCAGGTGAGACAGCACAGCCTCTCAGGAATGAGGCAGCTCAGGCAGCCTTCCAGAAGCAAGTCAAACCCTGGACTACACTATCAACCTTTTTATCACCAGGGTCACTAAAAGCCACTCTTTCAAATTACGTCTGGTTGTTTGCCAGGCTGTGCACAGAGCTTCAGAAGAAAAAAATGCCAGGGCTTTTCTTCACCACATAGAATAATTTATAGGTAGGGACCAATTTACTTGCTGGAGAACAGCGGGTGTCCTGTGCCTTCCCTGGTGGAAAGAACATTATGCCAAGCAGGGCGGCAGGCTTCAGTGCTCATGATAGAAGAGGAGAGACCTTCTAATTAATTACATGGCTGTCTTTACCCAGCACGGATACCTCACTTTGTCATCAGAGTCCTTGTTTAGTCAAAATTATATTTATTTTATTTATTTATTATTTATACTCCATGTATTTCCAAAGAGAATTTGAGACAGCTGGAAAAAAAAATGTGTGGGGATGTTTGGGAGATTCTCTGAATTGGGACATTTTGAAGAGAGAATTCTGACAGGAGGAGTTTGTTGCTTCCTTTTCCTCTCCCAACTCTTTTTCTCCATAAAACTTGTCACGCTCCTGCATAGCTTCCCCTCTGCAAGAACATCTTTCAGCCATTTGCTGCACAGGGCCAGGTAGCTTCTTTTGATCTTTGCCTTCTTTCACCATAACCACCACCTGCCTGCTCTGCACCCTTACCTGCAGGCTTTCCATTGCCTTGAGAAGAACATCCAGATGGCCTCCAAAGCCACAAAGCCTTGCATGTCCACGTGCATGAGAACTCTTGTCCCTACTTTTGCACCCTCCCCTCTCCCCATTCCTCAGAAGTCATCCCAGTCAAAGAGGTCAGGCTCTTCCTCCCTTACGCCCTTGTGCCTGCTTTCCTAGGCCTGGACTGCGATATTCACCTCTCTCCTCCTAGACACCACCCTTCCTCATCCCGGATCTTCCACCCTTAGCAACTCCTCCTTCTTTGGGGATCCCATCCTCCAAGATGCCATCTGTGACCACCATATTTGAATCCACCCCCCTTTTATTCTCTATGATGCTTGTTTATTTCCTTCATGACAGTGCTCAAAATTGTATCATTTCAAATCTCCAGTTTGTAGCTTTTATTTGATCTTATTTTCTGTATTTTATTCTTTATGATGCTTGTTTATTTCCTTCATGACACTGCTCAAAATTGTATCATTTCAAATCTCCAGTTTGTAGCTTTTATTTGATCTTATTTTCTGTCTCGGTTTCCAAACATGTTTATTGCCTTCCTGACAGCAGGGACTTTATCTGTCCCGTTCACCTCGGTACCACACAGGCCTCGCACTGTATCAGGCACCCAGCAGCTACTCAGTTGCTCGACGAAGGGATGAATGAGAAAGACTAGCCTTAAGAAAAGGTCTGATACTTTTTACTTGATTTGGAATATCTGCCAAAAATATTGGCATTTCTAGAGAGGTCAGCTTCTCGTCCAAAGAAATTTGGTTCATAATTATAAATTTTAAGCATCAGGGAACCAGCGTGGAAAGGTTTTTGAGGAGATGGAGGCCCGTTGGGAAACCACAAGACGTGAAGTCGTTGCCCACTCATGTGTCTTTTTCCTTGACCTGCTTCTAGTGTTTTGTGTCAGAGAGCAGACCTGGGTGTGGTCCTTTATAGGATACACCTTTATAGACCAACGATGATACTCCCAAGGACCGTGGCTGCATTTCAGTCTAGCGGGGACGTGTGGCTAAGGAAGGAATGAGTGGCCCGGTCTCATTTCAAGTACATGGTGCTCTCCTCAGGATGCAGTGTCCTAAATCTGCTTTATCATCCCAAACTTCACATTTCTCTCTTATGCTTGAGTTTTATTTTTATTTACCAGTGAAGATGGGAACCCTTTCCGGGACAAACATCAGGTCGTTGAGACAAAGATGAAAAATCACTCAAAACTATCTTTTGTGTGAATCGCGTGTATATGTGTGTGGGGGTGTGTGTGTGTGCACGTGTGCAAGTGTGTGTGGGGGTGTTATTGGGACCATCTTTCAGTTGTGTTGCCGCCCCCTGGTGGTAGTTATATGCATGTGGGCCTAGGTGGCATGGACTGAGTCAGAATGTAGCTTGCTTTCCTTAAAAAAAATTTAAAAAATCATCACGTTCTCCTGAAATTTTTGTAGGAGGGAGGGATATACATATATTTAAAAAAAACAAATAATTAAGTGGTTGAAATTGAATGGCATCATATGCTTAAGAAAACATAAACTTTTTGCATTTGGGATAAAGTTTGAAAGCTGCAGTGTCCATAAATGAAAGCACTGTTCTGATTGTGTAAAAACCTATAAAATGGTGTGCTTGTATGTTTAATTCCTCTGTGTTTGGGGACCATATCTCAAAATTTATTCAAATGAGAAAGGCCACCAGTGTGTGTGTGTGTGTGTGTGTGTGTGTGTGTGTGTGTGTGTGTGTATGTGTATATATATATATTTTTATATTTATATTTATATTTATTTGTATATATACACACACTAAAGGTAGCTTTCATATGTACATATGTGTGTATATATATATATTTTTATATTTATATTTATATTTATTTGTATATATACACACACTAAAGGTAGCTTTCATATGTACATATGTGTGTAT
>NW_007732666.1:128229-128944 GCF_000696425.1 Galeopterus variegatus
TGTGTGTGTGTGTGTGTGTATGTGTATATATATATATTTTTATATTTATATTTATATTTATTTGTATATATACACACACTAAAGGTAGCTTTCATATGTACATATGTGTGTATATATATATGCATATGCACTAAAGTATATGTTTGTGTATATGTATACACTAAAGTATATATATGAGTGTATGTGTATATACACTAAAGGTAGCTTTTAAAATCGTTGTGTTTTAAGCATTTTCCTTTGAATTATTCTGTAGGTGCACGGTGTAACTACACTTATAATGGTGATGCAGCTCGTCTGGGGTTTTATTTTAAACTTTGGAAATGACTTGATTTGATCTTACCCATTATTTAGTCATGTTCCGGGGTGGAGAGAAATATACTTGAGAAAAGGAGAGGGTCAGGGCTAAGAAATAATAATCTTTCTTCTGTTTCTTGTCTCCTCTTGTTCCCCAAATCCAGAAATAGTTCCCTGGACGTAGCGTAACACCTCAGCATGACAGGTGTTCTGAAGATGAGAAGGCACATTATAAAAACCTATCTATTCAGCAAGGATATTTTATACCATTTACATTCAGAGCCATCCCTATGATGCTGAAATAGGCTTAAGCAATGAATTTTTCATTTTTTAGACTCAAAACCAGATAACTCACCTGGAAATATGCACTATGTAATTTCATTCCATGTGCCTGATCAATATCGCCAACTGGAATGTGTAT
>NW_007732666.1:129015-130230 GCF_000696425.1 Galeopterus variegatus
AATATGCACTATGTAATTTCATTCCATGTGCCTGATCAATATCGCCAACTGGAATGTGTATTCTCCTTGTGGCGGAGACGTAAGATTTTCTGTTTCATTATGTATATTACATATGTGATACAATATTTTTGTGGGGAAGTAGGCCATGTTTATATTTTTGGATTCCATTTATTTTTTTATAAGCTTTTTTATAGCTCTCAAAGATACTGGCCTATTTTATATTGATCGTGACTATGTGGAATGGTAAAGAGATTTGCAATTAAAGCTCACTTGAACTGTCACATTAAATTTATGTAAGTATTTAAAAGCTGTTGATGTGATGTGAGCCGAAATACATATTTTTTATGGTAGGCCACAAAGACTTACCTAATTTCAGGTCACAACCATCAGAGGACTGAAGTGTTAGATATCAGCATACCTCTCATCAAACCAAGTGTATAATAACGGTCTGTCCTGACCTCATTTTAACAGCACTACATACGTCAATAAGGGCATAGAATTTGATGTTATTTTGTAAAACAAGCACAAGTAAAACAAGTGTGTAGTAATTGCAATTAGTTTCTAGTTGCATGTTCTGTGTCTTTTACTGAGGTCATCTAGTTTCTTTATCTTTAGGGACTATTCATCCATCTCTCTGTCTATCCCTCAACCTCTCTGGAGAGGTTAGGGTAGGTTAAAACTCTTGAAAGCTGTTCTGAAATATTATCTTCGTGATTCCATATGGGATCGCAGATTGAAGATGTTGAAGAGTTTTTACAGACTGCCTCTTCAAACAAAGTAATCGTCTGAAGGTCGTTCTTTGATTCGTTCATTTATTCTACAAACAGATCTTGAATGCCTGCCATGTGCTGCTCTGGGCTCTGGGGAAATAATGGTGAGCAAAAGCAGATCAGCCTCTGTCTGCATGGAGCTTACAGGGAGGCAGGGCAGGGTTAGGAGCAAGGATCTGCATCCCATGCCTGAGTTCAAGTCCCAGCCCCGTCACTTATTTGCTGGTTAACCTAATAAGCATCTCCACATATTTATTTGCAGGGTTGATGTATGAGAAGATGTATGAGGGTATCCCCAAAGGAAAGAACTCCCTTAGGAAAGGATGATCTAAAAAATTATTTTCTATGAAACATGAGATATTTGGTATCTGTTTGAGCAAATGAATGAATGTTATGAATGAATTCTACTACCTCCCTTTGAAATGGGTTGAAAAGTATATAGATA
>NW_007732666.1:130642-131716 GCF_000696425.1 Galeopterus variegatus
ATGAATGTTATGAATGAATTCTACTACCTCCCTTTGAAATGGGTTGAAAAGTATATAGATATCAGCAATAGGAGGTCTATCTTTTATGAAACATATAATTTTATACTCTATTAGTACTCTCTCAATCCATTTTTTTTTCTTCCCCTGAAATCTTACTCTACTAGTTCCTGTTCACTACTCGGTACCAATGACCCAGCCAACCACTATCAGAAATTGCTTTCCAGGCATCGAGACAGCTGGTCATTTTATCTGGTGGATCAAACCAACACGAGGGCAATGGTTGATGTGGAAATAGATCACCATCTTGCACTCCAGATTTTAAAAGGACCAAGGGATGACCAGTAGGATCTCCTAGAAGACTGAGAGAGGAATGGCTGTGGCAAATATGTCCTCAAAGTTTATACATTTCAGTTTTTAACACTGGTTGTTTTTTCTAAACTTACGACTATTATTTCAATTATTTCAGTAAAGGGACATGAAAATCAACTACTTGTATATTGATAAAATAAAAAAATAAAAATAAATAAATATTTTTTTTTAAAATGAACCAACTACATTGGAAACCATGCGAAAAAAAACTCTTCAAATGTGTTAGAGAATTTCGTGCCTTGCCAGAATAACTTTTTTTTTTTTTTTTTCTTGGTTTGATTTTAATGTTTTCAATTCTAGACTTACTGGAGCCGGGGAATTGTCAACTGTTTAAATCAAGTGTTTCCTTTCTTTCCTTCCTTCTTTCTCTCCCTCTTCCCTTCTTTCTTTCTTTTTGTCTTAGCAAAGAAAAATATTCTTCTAATGAGAAAATTCAAGGAGCTTGGTTGAGGTTCAGTGAATGAGATGGAAAAATGGTTTCACATTAGGGGGTGGATATTGTTACATTTTTCCCCAAATTCCTTTACTAATCCCCACATCTTGGCCAGCTAACTATAGAACGACTCCTGATTTGTTGTGTGAACACTATGTATAACCTATCTTTGGGAATGTTGAAATGTGCACAAGATCTATAAATTGCTTTTGTGACAAAGACTGTAACAAAGACGTTTTTAGTGTAGTTAGGCCTATGGATTCTGCACCTGT
>NW_007732667.1:0-1250 GCF_000696425.1 Galeopterus variegatus
CCTCTTCCCTGCCCTCCCGACGCTGGCCGGGGGCTCCCCACGCCACCAGCCCCACCAGAGACCCGCGGGAGGAGTGGGATTGGTGGCCGCTCCACAGGCCCTGGGGGACCCCGCGCTGAGGCACACAAGTGGCATGGCTCAGTGAGGAGCTGCACCAAGCGAAGATGGCTGGCTTGCCCGATCAGAGCCAGCCGGCTCCGCCCCCCCTGGAGAAAATGGAGGCAGCGGTGGTGCCGGCGCCTAGCCTGGTGTGGTAAGCGGNGCATGCCCGCTCCAGACCCGTCGCCATCTTGCTCCCCTGTCTGATGATTCTTAAGTGGGCTTGATTGGGTCATGTGCCCATCAGAACCAGTCTCCGTGATGGAGGGATGTCAGGCCTGGGTTAAGTGCGCCTCCTCCAGACCAAGGTGTGGAGCCCTGTGAAGAACAAGGAACTCAGAGCTTGTAATGATGCCCCTTCCAGGTCCAGTAGGACCCACAAGATGCTAATGGAAGAAGGATGGTTGGCATGATCAATGAATAGTCCAATGTTGCCTTCAAATCCTAATTCCAAAGGGCTTTTGTTGCATTATGATCATGGTGCTTTAGAAAATTCAGAATGTTGACTTTTCCAGAAAGATGGAAAGTATCGGCAGTAAGGAATGATGGAATGGGTGGATGGATTAGAAGGCTATCAGATATAACAGCAATTTCTATTACCAATACTATCAATTATAAAGCCCTTTCATATGTTTTCTCGTTTGATTCTTATTATAACCCCATGGGCAAGTCGGGTAGTTCCAGATGAGGAAATGAGACTCAGAGGTGAAGTGATTTATTGAAAGAGATCCAGCTGATTAATGGAGAAGCTGGGACTTGTCTTCAGGCCTTTTGATTCCAAAGCCAATGCTCTTATAACTATCTCATTGTTTGTAAAATTCACTCATTTATTCAGCAGATGTTTTTTGAATACTTCCCATGTGCAGGGAACTATTTAGTATGCTGAGTGAAACCTTGTGTATAAAAAAAGAGAAAGTAGTCACATTTTTAGGACCTTCTGTGTGATGGGTACAGGCTGAGCATCTGTAATCCAAAAATCTGAAATTCTAAATGCTCCAAAATCTGAAACTTTTTGAGCATCAACATGATCATAGAAGTGGAGAATTCCACACCTGAAACATTATTTCTTCATGTTATTAATGGTATGTCGTGTTTTTTATTGTTAAGTGTTCATGTGTGAATATGTGTAAGAAAGTGATTGCTTATGGTAC
>NW_007732667.1:1965-14605 GCF_000696425.1 Galeopterus variegatus
TGTTTTTTATTGTTAAGTGTTCATGTGTGAATATGTGTAAGAAAGTGATTGCTTATGGTACCATATGAATTCAGAGTCAACAACTAACTGCAGATTGTCCACGTGGGTGGCTGAGATAGTGACATCTTTGCCTTCTAATAGTTCAATGTGCACAAACTTTGTTTCATGCACAAATTATTTAAAAATTACCTTCAGGCTATGTGTATAAGATGAATATGACACATAAATGAATTTCATGTTTAGATTTGGGTCCTGTCCCTCAGATAGCTCATTATGTATATGCATATCCCCAAATTCAAAAAAATTTTGAAATCTGAAACACTTCTGGTTCCAAGCATTTTAGATAAGAGATACACAACCCGTACTATGCTTGGGATCTGTACACGTCATCATAAATATCTTGACACCAACTTTGTGAGATAAAATCACCCCTGAGTCTTAGTGGAGCAAATTGCCTGCGAGTTGTTCGGTTAGTTAGCCAAGAGCAGAACTTGCCATGGTCGGGCTAGGAATTGGTTCCAGCTCTGTCCAACTCCAAAGCCTGTGCTCTTAATTACGCTGCCTCTGCTGTACTCATAACCCTGTTAACAGCCATAAATCCAACTCTGTCTGTTAGACCCAGTAAATCTCAAAGTGGAAAATCATTTTTCTAATAAAACTGCACTTAGAAAAAAATGATGTTAATGCTTGTACATTCTACCCTCATTATGACATCAACCTCTGAGCCAAACTATTTTGCACGTTATAAAGAGCTGTTTTTATGATGAATGGGGATTATATTGACACTTTAATTGAGTTAGAAACCAAGGTACATGAATGTTAGTGCACAAGAAGCGCAATAAAAAAAAAAGCTGTTCAATGTGGTTGGAATGCATTAGGTTAATTTAGTACCACATTTAAATCCTTTAAGTCTGTACCTTTAAACATGTTTTTATCACACTGTTAGATGAAATACTTATATACATATGTATGTACACGCAGTTTTCTGCTGAAAAAAAAAACCCCAAAAACTCTTCCTTTTCTTTTAATTAGGCTTTATCACATTCTTAACAGATCTGGTGTACGATAACATTGAATTACAAGATTGTGATCAAAACCCTTTCTTTGCTATAGGAATGGAACAGTTGCCCCCTTACATTCAAATATGGCAATCTAGGAAGTTGGCATATATTTGGATAAAGTTATGTAAACTTTTTAAAAAGCATTTTCACAGTAGTGTTTTTGAAATATGGGCAATTCTAGCCATATTTAATTATTTATTTTATTTCTTTTGTTCTAGTTCAAATTTGTCCATCATTTTTTTTAAAAAAACAAACCTACTTAACTCACATACCTTTAAAATTAGTACTTGTGTTCTGCTTGATTTAGCATTCAGCAAATTAAAGAGAGTTTATTATAATTTATGGTTTGTGGTTTCCCGAAGGTCAAATCTCCATTTCAGAAAAATAACATGGTATTTAAATTATTTAGTCAAATTGGAAGCCTTAGACAAAGTTGAAGTCCCTAGGCTTTGTGAAAATGAGATGTCCCATATTTTGCTCTTGACTAATTCAACCAGAATGATAGAGCTGTCAGCATAAAAGTTAAAGCACACTGTGGGGATTTAAAAAACATTATTGGGATGAGTGTTTCGAGGAATTAATTTGCTGGAGTTGTGTTGTGCACTGTGCTACAATTTTAATGTTGTGAAGTGTGCATTAAATAGTTCCCGTCAAATTTGGCTGTGAATGATTCCGAGGGTTCCTTTTGTTATAAATTACTATTTCCTAAAATGCTTTTCCAGAGAAGCAATGAAACTCTTTTAGATTTGGAATGTTTCAAGAGCCAGTCTTACCAGCGGTTGATTTTGAGCTAGCTCCAGCATTTATACGAACTCATAAAACAAAGCAAAGTTGAGGGTGGCCCATTTGTTGTTATTCTGTTTTCCTCAAACTGAAATTTCTCCTTCAGTTCTGGTGCTGCTTCTGCCCCAGCTAACTCATCTGATAAGGCAGGGTGATAGCTGCTTGGTCACATATCTGGTGATAATGATTTGAACTTTTGCATAAAAAGTCCCTTGGTACTGCTAGTGCCCCACCCTCATTCAAACATGCAGCATTAACGTAAGAACTACAACTACTTCTGTGGGCAAATCTAGATTCCTCAGATGGAGTCACTTGAGAAGATACAGCTTAAAATGGCAAAAGGAAGGGGGACTAGTCATTGCATATTCCTAGAACTTGAAGCTAGAGGGAACATTATGAAATATTTCCAGGTGTGTTGTATGAATTTACGGGAGATTCTTTTTGCTATAGTTAGTTATCAGGCAAAAAGTTGCTGTTCATTATTTTGGCTAGAGTTCCCAGGTTATACTAGTAGTTTCTGGATCATTCAGGAGAAGGCATCTTTGGAAGATGACCCTGTGAGAGTTGAGATATTTTGCTGTGATCCCACTGATGTCTGTGACATTTCAGCAAATCAGAATTCTGCAGGTTCCTTTGGGGTTGTTTTGAATTTCCCCTCGGTTCTTTCTGTTCTTTTTATGGTCTCACTCTGCCTTTGTTTTACTACTTAAAAATACCTAGAGGCCCACTGGAGGTTTTACCAGAGGCCCATGTTAAACTGACCATCAAATAAACTAGTTGTTTTTGTTATTGCTGAATTTTAAAATGCAAATAGACAGAAGGCTGTTTCCAGCCAGGTCTGATCGCCAGCTCCTCCTTGCTTTGGCAATTCCCAGCAGCTAGCATGATAAGGGGACCATCTTTATGTAAATAGGAGCAGTAATTTATATTTCCGCCAGCTGCAGAGGGCATCAGAGTTTCGATCTTGACTTTCAGACGGGTCTTTCTCAAAATGGTTGTTGCAGCCACATTTGTACTTGGAGGCCCATTTAGAAAAGAGAAACAGGACAGGACATTGGCGTGGGGACTCCAGAGACTGGGCTAAGTTAATTAGTTCAAACTGGCCTTACGGGGGAACCCGGGCACAGATTGGCTCTGGGTGGTCCTGGGCATCTGGCTCATCCAAAGCTCTGCCTCGTAGGACAAGGCACCTCTGCCAGGCAGTGGAGGGAGGGCAGGGGTGTGAGCACGAGATGAGGCTGCAGTCTGTGGTTTACTTAGGCTTGACAAAGGAAAAATTCTAAGTTAGACACATTCTAGAATGAATCTGACACCTTAAGTTTCCTTTAAGTTTCCTCAGCAATACCTCCTTTATTTGCTTTTTCTCAACACCCAAAGGCCCCAGTCTTTTAGGTTCCTCTTGTAGATTCTTGATTATTTAGGGAGGAATCTTCCAACACAAGAAGAATCGTTGAGAAATGGGATTATGTTGACAGGCTTGACCGGAAAAGAGACGTTAGTTTCAGCCCAGTGCTAGGAGTGAGGCAGTTTTCTTGCAGGAACGATAAATCTGCCACCAGATGTCTCTGTAGCCCACTCTACAGGAATGCCAAGGCGCACCACAGGCTGGAACCTGAGTTCTCGGGTGAACTAGTGGTGCGTTTCCTAATTTAACAAATTAAGCAGAAATGAGCGAGTGTGCGTGTGTGTGATTGTGTGTGCGAGTGTGTGTATCTTCTTTCCCGAGCTGCCTCATAGAGTGTTTCACTAATTCCTTGGTCATCCGTTTCCCTGCACTGAGTCTCTTCCTAAAAGTCATAGAAGAGTTGCAGGGTGCTCCCAGAACAGGAGCGTAAACATTGGCAGATGCAGGCAAAGATAGTGGCAGTGAGGATTGCTACGCTCTCTCTCTCTTTCCCTAAGGTGGCTCTTGGGTGCTGTCACAATGCTAGGGACAGGTAGGAGATGCCACTTCCCTGGGCTGTCTGCTGCTCCCCAGCCAATCTGCAGATGGTGGCTCAGGCTCTGTGGGGGGGATGCCGCATTGAAGGGCTGCCCATGAGCACTGACAACAATGATTTGCTTTACTGTTTGTGTAAATTCATTTTAGGGGCTTTAAAGCATTTCAGTGGAGGAACAACTGGCAAGTTAATTAGGCAAATTAAAAATATTTCCAGGAAAGAGAGTTGATGGTTAATGTGGTATGTGTTTGATCTTTGAAGCAGGAGATGCTGAAAACATCCCACCAATCTAATCCCAAAATAGTTCAGGGAAAGAAAACCAGCCAGATTAATTGTTTAGCTAAATTGGGCGTCTACCCCATCAGGCTGATCTGCCCTGGGTTCAGTGATTTAAACTGTTACTGCCATTCCATGTGCAGTTTGAGAGACCTGTAGTGACAGTATGTGACACATAAAATCTCCACAAGGCACTCTTCTCAGCTGTCTTCTGGCTGTCCTTCTGCCATGCCAGGCGTGACCACACAAATACACAGCCTTTGAGGAGCAGGTGACTGTTTACAGGGGGCGTTGCTCATCTGCATTGCTGATTTTAGCTTAGTTGTTTGACAATGATCTTAACAGACTTAGGAAATTTTTCAAAGAAAAGGCTGGGATACAAAAATAATAGTCAGTCAATGGGTGAGTTGGTATCTGAAGAAAACAAGAGAACATTTAATATAGAACAACCAGCAATGAAATATAATCTAAAGTGATTCATACTCAAGATATCACCATCGTCAACAGTGGCACTCTGTCTCTTATGTTGGGTGGAATTTGGGATACTTAATGCAATCCTGATCTTATTCCAAAGAAGATATAGCCTTCAGGAATTTTCATAAATTCTATCCTCCCTGCAAAAGCACGATATCTTATTTTAGAAACATTAGTTCAGGATGAATTTTATGAAGACAAGATGGAAACCTTTGGTGTGAATCCCAGTGCTCAGAGGTTCTGTCAGTCAAGAATGATGCACTATGATTCTTTCTTCCCAGCTCACAGGGGCCGGTGAAGAGAGGATGGAGGTGCCCCAAGGAGGTCTGCGCCTCGGTAGACAGCACTATCATCAGAAGGAGCAAAACGACTCTTTTGAGGCCCCCAGTGAGAGGCCCTATTCCCTGAAGATCCGAAACACTACCAGCTGCAACTCGGGAACATACAGGTGCACTCTGCAAGTGCTGGAAGGGCAGAGAAACCTAAGCGGCATGGTGATCTTGAAAGTGACAGGTGAGGTGACCTGCTGCACTTGTTTTCTTCTTGCAAAATGCGTGTGCACTTCCTACAGGTCCTAAAATCAGTCCTCTTGTTTGGAGTTGAGCTCTGCAGCTTTGGATCATATCTGTAGCCGAAAGCTGAACTCTGCTGCACAATGTTATATTTTTTCTTTATGTGGCTTAAACTACGCCTTTTGTTTGACTTTTGCCCAACACTTGTTAGGGGCTGAGGCTGGAAATGACAAACATGTTGTTGTCATAGAGCCCCTGATTTTGTGCAGTAGCTACTTTCTCCTCTGTCTGGTAGCTGAAAGGAATTGGACTCAGGATAATATTCTTATTCTCACAAAAACACATTCACTGTTTAAGGGGGCACTGTTTTAATATTGCTTGCTGTTATATGTGCACACACACGCGCACACACACAGTACTCTTTTTATACTCCTTAATCTCCAGCCATTTATTCTGCTTCATTTGTCTTTCTGGCACTTATTACACCTGGCGTGTTATATATAGGTGGGCATGCTATGTATAGATGACCATGCTATGTATAGATGGTCATGTTATATATAGAGGGACATGTTATATATAGATTGGCATGTTATATATAGATTGGTTTATTGTCCATTTCCCCTAAGAGAGCAAGAACTTCTGTTTTATCCTCTGCTGTATCTTGGCACACAGTGGGCCCTCAATGAATATTATTCATATGAGTGAGAAATAAGAATCACTTTGGGGGAGGAGCAGAGAGGTGAGGTTTGTCCATCAGGGAGCGGAGAGGAAATGAACAGAGAACAGCTGATTTTCTCTCCCTTTTTTCTTCAAAGGCAATGTTGCCTACAACTGAGGGGGTCAGACTCTGGAATCACTTAGATCTGGTTCAAATACTAAGTCTGCCGCTCGTTAGCGTGTGACCTTGGGCAAATGGCTGATAGACTCTAAGCCTCAATTCTCTCCTCTGTAAAATGGGGCTAACAACCTCTGCAGCACAGGCTCATTGCTAAGGTTAAATGCGACATTGCACTAAATACTTAGGGCAGTGCCTGGAGTAGGCTGAATGCTCAGTAGATGTTCGGGACCCTTAGGACAAAGGCTGTCAACATCTTTTCTTGAGTCGCAGACCCCTGCGAGAATCCATCCCTAGACTATTGCATGAAATGTTGACTCCAATTTCAAATCCGTAGGCCTCAAGGTAGGAGCTCCTTCGGGTCATCTGCATCCCACCTGCTCCTGCCTGGGCTCTGTTAGCAACCACGCTACAGCCCAAGCTGAACTTGCTTCTCCAGATAGCACATTGGATGTCACCCCTGAGTGGGGAAAGGCCGTCCGCTTTATGTCTGCCCCTGGACTGAAGGCCTCCCTCCTCCTGCCCTCCTTGAATGCTGCAGCCACAGCCTTTAACAAGCCCTGAAGGAGCTGTCCCCTCTCCCCCTATGTTGCCTGCTTTGGTGGAAGAGCTTGAATGAGTCTACAAAACTGTGTAGTCGTATGCAGCACCAGCAAGGCAGCTCCCATGCCTCATGTCATAGTCCCTGGACCCTCCTGAGGGGAGGACTCATAGTCTACCCAACACCAATGAAGTTACGATAACTTGTGGATTAACCAGTGCTGCTTCACCTGATGTGAAGACAAAGTGAAAGCCAGGAGAGGCCTGACATGGGAAATGGAGCAGACAGGGGGCAGGATAAGTCTGGCTCTGCCACCTGCCCTCAGCCTCTCTGAACTTCAGTGCTTCATCTGTAAAATGGGAATACTCACGCCTGCTCTTAAGATTCAGGGAGACACTGTGCAAATCCCATTGCACACAGCCATACACAGAGTGACGGTGAACGCTGCTGTCACCACTGCCATCTCTGTAACCATGACTGCTGTCCATCCTGATGGCACAGACGGGAGGGTGGGGATGGGAGACAAGTCGGGCTTGTAGGGACAAAGCATTCTTAGCTTGTTATCATGGTAGAAATATCCTGTTAAAATGGCTTCATATGGGGCCGGCCCGGTGGCACACTGCTACAGTGCGCCGCTTGGGAGCGCAGTGGCGCTCCCGCCGAGGGTTCGGATCCCACATGCAGACCAGTTCCCGCTCACTGGCTGAGCAAGGTGCGGGCGCAACACCGAGGGTTGCGATCCCGTTGCCGGTCCCGGTCCGGTACGGGCGCGACACTGAGGGTTGCGATCCGTTGCCGGACACGAAAAAAGACAAAAAGGAAAAAAAAAATGGCTTCATATGTTACTTTTTTTTTTAAAAGGATGCCCTAAGGATCGTAAAGAAGGGAATTTTAAGAAATACAGAGCTGAGGTTGTACTGCTGTTGGCTCTGGTGGTTTTCTACTTAACACTCATCGTTTTCACTTGTGTAAGTAACTTTTTTAAACATCTATTAGTATTAAAAGATGGCCTGAGGACACCAGTCCCAATACAGATGTAGATGGTGTGAATCATTTCATAATGGTGAAGGGGATTCTTTGCTGAACCCGGGACATACTGAGGCCCCTGGACTGGGAGAATCATTACAGGAAGCCAGAGAGAATGTTTCCAGCTTGTTTTTTGTCTAGTGGCTATGCATAGAGCATTGTGAAAAGAAAATTAAATAAGATATGTGAAGGAAGTTTGAGACATGCCAGTGGAGCCTATTAGAAACCAGAAGGCCTGGTAGTTACAGTGTGAGAAGTGACCACGCCAACTGCTCTCCATCCCAGGGCACAGGCCCTGTTCTTCCTGTGGGCAAGGGAGCAAGCCCTGCCCCCCCAGGGATAGACCAGTCTCCCATGCCTGCCCTAAGATTGTTTTCCCTTGGGGGTTCTCCCCTTGTATTTTTGGTACTTTCACCCCCTCCTTAAGAATTAACCCCAAGAAGCCAGAGCAGCGCGGCACACAGGAGTCTCTTGGGGTGGAGGGTAGCTGGCCAGTGCTTGGGCTTCCTGGACATATCTTGAGCTATTGGTTGCAGGCTCCAGCTAAAAGCCCTCTGAGTCTGTTAGCACATGGCTGCTCACGTGGCTTGAGCACAGTCCAGTTGTGGGCCTGAGCCCCTAGGATGTGACCTACCTGATGAGCCTCAATATCACCAGGAGGGCTGGCTGCTTAGGGAGCAGGACAGACCTCACCCAGGACCTATCCCAGGGCTGGTTCTTGTCGCTTACTGTGCCCTTCCATTTATTTACTTACCTCTGTGGCTGAGCACTCATTGCTCTGGATTCTATTTTAGACATCCATCAGAAGACTCCATTGAGCACCTGCTGTGTACATGGCATTATGCTAGGCAATGTATGGGATATAAAAAAGTGTGAGACATTGTTCCCGCCCCCCAGGAGCTTACAGTTTGGTTGCTAGTGTTATTTGCACATACAAGGATAATTAAAATCACCAGACAGTAAATTTTAAAAATGAATGACTTTAGTTTCTGGTTGGCAAATGCCCTCTTCTGTGGCATTTGCCCACAGAGATATCTGACAGTAGGGGCTTGCAGTGGCTGCAGTCTGTAATCAGTGACTGTCCTGTGGAAGTTTGGGGGTACCAGTGAGATGTAAGTCTCTTGTAACACGAATGAGGTGGCGAGTGTAACGAGGGCTTCCAGAATGAGTCGTCCAGCCAGCACTCAGTGGATGGGCTTTAAACTCAGGTGACAACTGCTGCATTTTTCCAATCATTCACTTCTCAACTTCTCTCTTTTATTTCATCTTTTTCAGAAGTTTGCACGACTGCAGAGTATTTTTCCGGATTTTTCTAAACCTGGCATGGAACGAGCTTTTCTCCCAGTCACCTCCCCAAATAAGCATGTGGGGCCAGTGACTCTTCACAAGACAGAACTGGTATGAGCCGTATTTCTGCAGGTCATGTTTCCTGAAGTCAAGGGCTCAATGGTGTGTCCCTCCGCCACACTGGACAAGAGAAGAAGGAGCCCACACTGAAGATGGCATCCTTCCTATGATGCCCTTCACCTGGCCGGAAACTTCTGAAAATGGATCCCACCCCACTTTCTGCAAGCAGGACCTTGAAAATCATTATGTGACCACAGAGCATGGGGCCCTCCCAACTTCCTCATGGCCACTGCTTAGTGTTTTATGCAGCCATCTGGTCATCCTCTTGGAAACATTTTCAGTCGTATAAAAGCTATGATGAGATGCAGTTGGAAAGGGTCTTGGGAAATGTGAATGCCCAGAGCTGGCCCGGTGACAGGCTCCTGAGGATAGTTGTCCTCTTTCACATCTGGGAAACATCTCTGTGAATTTGCTGTGTTTGGTTGTGTTGGTCCAGATGTTTTACTTCTGGGAGAAATTGACAGGCCAAGCTGTGAGACAGTGGGAAATATTTAGAAAATAATGTCCTGGTATGGAGGCCCTGCTATTTCTAAAGAGTGTTATGTGTACATAGAAACAACAGGTCAATGAACTGTTTCCCCAGAGGGTCTTTTCATCTGGGAAAAGCATCCATAAAGAAGCAATAGAGTGCCACATTTATTTTTATATCTATGTATACTTGTCGAAGAAAGGACTCGTGTTTTTTTTTCCTTTTGAAATCTCTCTCTACAGTCACATGCCATTGCTTACTGACAAGCAGCCTGAATTTGGAGAGTAAGAACAAGTCAGAGAGGATGGCAACAGGATAGAGAGCTGCTGAGCGACTGCTGGAAGTGTGGGACCCACCACCGCAGTCTGGGTTCCAGCCCCAGCCGTCCCACTGCCTAGCGGTACGACCTGAACAAGTCAGAGAGGATGGCAACAGGATAGAGAGCTGCTGAGCGACTGCTGGAAGTGCGGGACCCACCACCGCAGTCTGGGTTCCAGCCCCAGCCGTCCCACTGCCTAGCGGTACGACCTCGGGAAAGTTCCTTAGGGTTTCTGCTCTCTCGGTTGCACACTGGAAGGCTGGTAGATGGCTTCATTACAATAACGTATTGTGAAAATGCTTTGAAAAAGTGTACGGGGCTATATAACCTCGAAACTCTGTTGGGTCATCATCCTTGCTACTATGTTGGTGTTCTGAGAGGAGGCCTCTCACTCCTCATGTTTTCCACTGTTCCAAACAAAGAAGATGACAAAGGAGACTTTCCCATAGACTTCCCTACGAATTCCTTTGGGGAAGTTGAGGAGGCCACTCTAGTGGTCTATGCTTGACACACCAGCTACAACTACCCCAAGATATGGACATATGGGAGCCACTGGGCCATGGGCAGAGAGGACATCACAAAATGTTGTATTGATGTTTTAATAATTGTTGGGTTTTGCTTATCAAACTTGGCACCTTCTTTATATCTTTTCCAAAGAGATCTTGTCCTTTTAGTAGCATGTGCATTGCCTGCACTAATATTAAAGAGTAAAAGAGATGCCAAGTTGACTCAGTGTTTTTGCCTTTTTGTCATGGCTTTCATGCTATGAAAGGTACCCACATGAACAGGGAGTGTTTTTCATTTTTTAATTTAAAACTGCTCGTGAAACTTTGGGATGAGTGCTGGGATGTCTATAAACTAGTTTGAGAACCAAAATCCAAAATAAGATGGAAGATTGGCTGAGGCCTTCCTCTGGGAGGGGGGCCCTCTATGGCAGACAAACCTCTGTGGAAGAGCATACCTACTTCTCAAAGATGCTGCCAAATCCATTTGGGAGCTGTGTTGCCACCCAGTTAGTTCATGATCAACTTGTGGTAACATGCATGGCCACAGACAGGAGGGGTGTAAAGAAGAGGAGCTTCTGCTTCAGAGAGATGTGGAAAGTCGGGCCTTGTCCCTGGGATTCATGGAGTTTCATTCAAAGTTCTTGAATAGGTCTCTTACCCCCAGAATCTAAGAACAATATGGGGCAAGTGGTTGCAGTAGTTATTAAAGCATCATAAGTGAATGGCTCTTTACCAAGATGAATATACATAAAATATCTCTGAAAGCTGTAGAGTCCCTTTTTTTTTTTTTTTTTACTGACCGGTAACGGGATCGCAACCCTCGGTGTCGCGCCCGTTCCGGGGACCGGCAACGGGATCACAACCCTCGGTGTTGCGCCCGCACCTCGCTCAGCCAGTGNTCGCTCAGCCAGTGAGCGGGAACCGGTCTCCACATGGGATCCAAACCCTCGGCAGGAGCACTGCCGTGCTCCCAAGTGGCGCACTCTCCAGTGCGCCACCAGGCCGGCCCTGTAGATTCCCTTTTAATGGGGATCCATCTAACAACTCCATTCTTAAATGCTTTACCAAAAGTTCTGGGGAGACCCTTTGGCATGGTAATTAACAGCTCAGAGAGTTCTTAGCCACCTGAGTTTGCGCCCTGCTTCATTCCGAGGAAGCTGTACCACCTTGGGCAGGGACTTACCTCTCTAAGCCTTCTTTGGCAGATCTTGAGAGTAAGAATCAGAATGGTATCTGCCTAATAGATTTTTTGTGAGGATTAAATGAAGGGCTAAGCCTAGTGTCTAGCCAATAGTAAGGTCTCTATTGATATTAGAACAAGAAAGGAAGAAAAGAGAGCAGAGGAATTGTCAGCCTCCAGGAATCTTTGACAAAGTGGTTTTGTTCAAAGGAACGAATTGACTTGGTGGGGGAGTCATGTCGCTTTCAGAGCATTAATCCACAGTGAACTAACTGCTTCATGGTCATTAGAATTACAGTACGAAAGGGACCAGGGAGGGGGGTTGTCCATCAATTTAGACTGACTTAAGCTAGAAACATGATGGAAATTTGAGGGTAGGTATCTCAGCATTTCATACCCAGTCTTTGGTATAAGAATCGGTGTGTGTGTGTGTGTGTCAGAGAGAGAGAGAGAGAGAGAGAGAGAGAGAGATCTGGTGTAGAGGGTGGGGAGGGCAGAATTTATCAAGGAGAGTGAGCTGCTTTTCCATTGCCTCAACTGAGGTCTATCAAGATATTTCAGAGGAAGGTAGGTGCTCATGGACCATATTTATTCTCTGTCTCCACTGCCAGGGAAAGCTTTGTTCTCAGGGCTCTCTTTTGCCTGTGGAATTAGATCTACGGTTATAATTCTTTCACCTTGGGCTGTCCTGGGACACAAATACAGACATGAATATCAGCTCCCCATTCTTCCAAAAGAAAGCCTGTGGCTTTTTGTATTCATAATAATACTTAGCGGGTTTTATTATAGAAAATACTGAGCCTCACTCACAGAATCCAACAGAGCCCGATTATCTGCTGGGCTTGCAAGTGAGGAGCTACGACGGCAGCCTGTGGACACAGAGACGGCCATGTGAGGCCTGTGTTTGACCCCACGGCGCAGTGAGCGTCAGGGGTCCCAGAGCAATTCAGTCCGCTTCCCTAGCTCTTTCCTCACTGGCAGTTTTATTTGGTGGCTTTAACTGGATCATTGTTTAATACTTCACCTTTCCTATGTGAAAATAGCCAAAGACCTAAAAATCTTAGGATAGGAGCTGTTTGCTTAATTCACCAGCAATCGCCCCACATAGCTCTGTAACTGATTGTTTGCAGAGCCAGATTCGATCCAATTGGTTGGTGAGATACTATCAGTCGGTTCTTTGGACACAGTCAGCTATTGCTATTTATTGTCTTCTCAAGAGTAGATGTGCTTATTTTCTAATTTTCACCTTTAAATTTCATATGAAATTAAAATTCTACCACCTGACTTTTTGGGATGTGTGTGTGTGTGTGT
>NW_007732667.1:15623-16947 GCF_000696425.1 Galeopterus variegatus
CTTGTTTTACGTAATATTAGGGAGGGGTATGCAGAATACTGGGAACACAGAGAAAGAACTGTGGGAGCTTCCAAATTCTTCTGGGGGCACCTTTTAAAAGGCTTTGCAGAACTGATGCCATTTGAATTCAGATTTGAAAGATAAGCAGGGTTTTGAATAGTATTGATGGAAAAGAGGGCTGGGAACAGCAAGGACACAGTCTCTAAGGCAGAGAGGTAGAGAGCAGGCATGAGCAGAGGGTTGTAGGAGAGCTTATGTAGGCACAGGGCACCCACAGCCCAAGTGGAGTAAGGAACAGTAACAGAAGGTGGACAGGTACCGTAGCAGGCTGCACAGCAGCACAGCTCTGAAGGCTTCTGAACGGGGTAGCTATATCATTAGATCCAGTTTTAGGATAATAGCCAGGAAAACAAAGTGAAAGACGAGATGGGAGGCAAGAAGCCCATGCAGGGGACTAATGGGAGTCCCGGGAAGCACAGCCTCAATGAGAGAGAAGAGGAGGGATGGACACCAGCTGGCTCCTGCACGTCGTCTTTTCGGTCTTCAGTCCCGGGTGGTTTTTCTTATGATGTCAGTTACTGCACGTACATTTTGTTACTGCTGTTTTTGTTGTGTTTTTTTCACTTCGGCCTCCTTTCCTTTTCTAAAATAACAGGATGGAAAGAAAGAGCCCATTCCTTCCATCTTTACCTCTCCACAGCAGCAGCACTCNGGGTGGGTGTGTGCATGTCTTAGAGAAATGGAGAATGGTGCCATGTAACATGGTTTATTCCCCAAGTGCCTGATAAATCACATGCGAGCCCCACTCTGTCCTTCAGAGACAGGCGTTTCACGTGCAGACACGTCTTTTTTCTTTCCTACTTCTTTATTTCCTTCTCCCTGTGGGATCCCAGGCAGCACACAGTTAGGTAACAAAGGACTATCAGGAAAACATCCTCTAGGCGGAGTGTATTTGTTTCCATGGTTCCTGAGAAGTTAGAGTGAAGGAAGGAGGTGAAACTTGGGAGCTGAAAGTAAATCTATTCTTTTCTCCTTTCAGTGCATAAACACGTACAGTATCTGTCTGGGCAGGGGAGACAGACCTCACTTAGTGATTCATTTAGAGTCTGCATGAGAAGGAGATATTGTTTTGTTCTTCATTATAAAGGGGGCTATTTCTTCAAATTGACCATTTTCCCCCTCACTCTTTGCCAAAGTAGCCTGTTTACAATCCACTCTTGTAGATTACGGTACTTATAGACACAAGTACAGAGAAACTCAGACATTCAAAAGCTTTGAGACATCCCACAGAGTTGGAACGCTTTTTTCAAAGGGGGAAAAAAAA
>NW_007732667.1:17597-21319 GCF_000696425.1 Galeopterus variegatus
AAAAAAAATCTGCAAATGTGTATGTACTTGCCTGGTACCCAAAAGAGCCAGTTGGACAGCCCATAAACGACTCCCATTCAGGAATAACAAAAGCCCATGTCAGAAGTCAAGGGACAGGAGGCTGAGAACTAATAATAATTTTGCACTTACACAGCAGTTTTCATCTGAAGACCTCGGAGTGCTTTATAAACATTAATTAAATTGCCCAACAGCCCTGTGAGATGGCTGTGTATCACTATTTCCAATTTGCAAGGGGTGTGGGAGGAAAGATGTAAGCATGGGGTGAAGTTGGAACCAGGCCATGCTACAGTGCATGCGGGATATGGACTCAGAAAAAGCGGTGGGGACTTTTCCCTTGTGAGTCCAAGGCTGTGGTCAGGTGTGCATGGTGTCTGCTGGGCCAAGGAGATGGTCTGGCTACTCCTCAGCAGGACCCTCATCACACATAAAGCAAGTAGAAGACCACCCCACAAGCTCATCCGCTAGATGTGCCAGATGGCCATCGTTACAGGCTTGTTCCTTTAGTGGGACTCAAGACGGCACATCAGCTTCACCTTAGGTGTCCTCTGTGACTGCTAGTAGAGACAGCCAGGAGAGCTGCGTGGAGGATCGTGCTATCTATTCTGTCCGACAGAATGTGACAGGGTAGTCTGTTGATGTCTGCCCTGCATGTGGGAAAGGGGAGTTTTTGTGGGTTGAACTGTGTCCTCCAAAAGATAGGTTGAAGTCCCAGCCCCAGGTACCTGTGATGGGACCTTATTTGGAAATAGAGTCATTGCAAAAATCGTCAAGTTAAGATGAGGTCATACTGGATTAGTCCATAGAAGAAGAGTAAAACCTGTACTCAGACATACAGAAAAGGATTGTGAAGACAAAGGCAGAGAGATTGGAGTGACATGTCTACAAACCAAGGAATGTCAAGGATTGCTGGTGACCACCAAATGTCAGGAGAGAGGCTTGGGACAGATCCTTCCTCAGCACCTTCAGAGGGAGAACAGCCCTGCTGGCACCTTGATTTTGGACTTCTGGCCACCAGAAGTATGATAGAATACATTTCTGTTGTCCCAAGCCACCTGCTCTGTGGTGCTTTGTTATGGCAGCCCTAGAAACTAATACAATGACCTAAATATTGGAAACTTTCAAATGCAGGATGGTTAAAATCTTTATTTAAATATATCCCATCATCATGATAACTGAAGGAAGATTTCCTGGAGAGATTGGGCTGTGATGATGGTGTGCTGCAGCTGGAGATGAGGACAGGGGGGTGGGGTGCATTGTAATGTTGTGGACAGTGACATCACAATGGTCCTCTGGCATGGTAGGTGCTGATAGTTCTCAGACACTTGGATGTTTTGAAGGGTCAATTCTGTTTTAACATGTGGAATTGCAGTTGTGCAAACAAACGCACTTAACATATTCCATTTCTTAATTCCTACAATGAAATGGAAAATCAAACAATGCATCCAGAAGTCGTTGGTGCTAGATCAAGTGTAGTAAAAGAAAAAATAATCTACAGGAATGAAGATCTGTACTCTGGACATAGCATTAACCTGGCATGGGTGAGGTTACAGACATTTGGGGCAAGAGATGACCTGTTGCATTCATCTATGCTTTTGCCCCTTTCAGGCTCCTTTTAAATGCAAACAGTCCTGGGAGGGGTAACACATAGAACAGAACAATAATGGCAGGCTCCATACTAGTCTGAAAAAGAAAACTGGTCTTTGGACTCAGACAGATGTGAATTGGAATCCAGGCTCTGTCATTCACTAGTTCTATAGTATTAGGCAAGTCACTTGACCTCTTGGTACCTTAATTTACTCATCCGCTAAATGGGTGTGATAATATTCTCATAGACTTACTGTGAGAACTCAGTGAGTTGATATTTGTGTAAAAGCCTGGTCTATAGCATGTGCTAAGTTACCAGCAGTGTTCGCCTCTGCCAAGAGGTGGTTTCCTTCCTGGGAGGGTGAAAGCTGATGTCGCAGGCTGGGCAGGCTGGAGTGGGGCAGAGGGTGAGACCGGGGAGATGACTCAGTCGGAAGGCGCTGCATCATCGAGTCTGTCCTTGGACTGTGGTTCGAGGAGCTCTTGCTTGCTCCTCTACTTAGCTTCGGTTAGCCTGCTCCAGGATCTTCCTACCGTCCTTGTCTAGGGTCCCCAGTCTGCTGGGTGTGACCTCAGCAGCTGCCCAGCCACGGGCAGTGGGGCTGCTTCCTTCTCTGCTCTTTCTCTCCGGGGCGGGGCTCACGTCCCAGGCGGTGGAGATGGGGAGCAGCAGGAGGCAGCTCAGGCTGTCAGTGGAATCTTCCAGAAGGCTGTGGGCCAAGCAGCACACAGAAGGGAAGTAGACGTGGCTCCTGCCAGACTAGGCTGGAGACTGGTCTGAACCAAACCAGAGGGAGAAGAAATCAGCATTACTTTCCTTGAAAGTAATCTCTGAACCCAAATGAAACCCATCAGCTCCGATTTACCCAAACAGAAACAATCTTCGCCAAATGGCATGTCATCCTTTTATCTTTTGCACGAATACTAACAAGTTTTGAGTATAACTTTATTTTCAGGCTCCGCATGACCAAGGGGATGAGTAATAACCTTGATAAAAATAAAAAATATCTTTGATGTTGCGTTCTCACACCAAATATGGTGGTATCCCAGACACAGGCCAATTCCTTGTGGGTCTCCCTTGCCCTTGGCCATTGACGGGATGGTCTCTTCTGGGGACAGCCATGGCCACGCTCTACGCTGCCACCTGGTGGGCTGATTCAGCAAGTGCTGCCCTCATTCCTCCTTGAGCAGCCAGGCGCAGCCAGGGGAGTGGGAAAGGTGTCTCCTGCCAATAAAAGCTCCCTACACCAGAAGGTGACTTCTTGAAATTTCTTTCAGTTCCTGGAATTGGGACACTTTCCAGCCCCCTCCCACTGCTGCATTCAGAGACATCTTGCCCACCAACAATTAGCTAAAAACCATAGTAGGTTGAGAATGTTTAATTTCCACACATTTGTGAATTTCTAAATTTCCTTCTGTTATTGTAGTCGGAGAACATATTTTCTATGATCTTAGTTTTTTAAAAATGTATTAAGGCTTGTTTTGTGGCACAAACAAACAAACAAACAAAAAGACCCACAGTAAGGCCCAGACATGTCAGCGGTCACTACCGGACAATCCCTGCCTGCGTGGGGCTTCACAAGGTGGGGCAGACTTTCTCATCTTTGAGACTCTTAATCCCAGGAAGGGTCTAACCCATCATGTTCAGTCTCCCAATAGTCATTCCTAGGATGCCTCCTGAGGTTGCAGCCATGTAGCTTAGATTTGGGTTGGGGGTAATGGGGAGAGGGAGGCATTTTTAATTTCAAATCACTTTTCCCACTGCCAGAAAATGTGTTCTGAATTTTTTGTTAAAAAAAAAAAAAGCCACCATATTTTCTGCTCAGGTGTGCTAGAGTTCCTGATGACCCCAGCTTGGGGTGAATTTACTCTCCCTCAGGCTCATAGACTCTCCCTCTCCTGGGAGGACGTGGCATCAAATGTCCAGCATTTTCCTTCAGCTGCAGGGTCTGCCTGTCCTTCATGGCCCTCCCATGTCTTGGCTGAGAATAGCAGTTGAGTGAGGGGTGTGGCCTGCTAGGCCTGTGTCCTTGGTCTCCCTGGTCCTCTGGAGGATGTGGGAAGCCAGGAGAGGAGAGGAGAGGGACAGAGGTACACCTCTGTTCTGTCTCTTCTCT
>NW_007732667.1:21655-28628 GCF_000696425.1 Galeopterus variegatus
GTGGGAAGCCAGGAGAGGAGAGGAGAGGGACAGAGGTACACCTCTGTTCTGTCTCTTCTCTCCTCACTGCTTTTCTGCCCAACCTTGTGCTGGCTGGGGATGGGGTGTTCTAATCTTGCTCCTTTTTTCTCACGAAAATCCCATTGTCCCCAGTGCTAGACCCTTGTTAAAGAGAAGGCAGGCCAATCCTTAAATGTGGTGACAGGAAGCAGAAGCAGCCCGGAGATTCTGGGCACGAAAAAAGGATCCACTGAGAGAAGGTGAGAAAAGAGGACTTATGTGGCCAGTCCTTGCTTGGGAGAGGAGTGCCATCACATGTGGGTGCCATCACACATGGGAACCCCGGCTCGGTGCTGGGCACTTGACATCCACTAGCTTTTCCCCACTTTATAGATTGGGCAACTGAACCTCAGAGAGCTTACCCGATGTCCCAAGGCCCCATAGCTAGCGTGCGGAGCCAGGACCGAGACTCGGGTATGCAGGTCTGTTTGACTTCCCTGTTTGGGCTCTTCTCACCACACCTGATTCCTCCCACTGGGCAAAAGACGCGGATGCTCCTGGACACAGGTTTGCAGTTTCATGCCTTCTGGAGAAGAAGCCTGGCTCCCTTCTCCCAACTACCATGCCCCATGACTCTTGCCTTCTTACCACTGGTGTGGTTTCCAGTAAAATATTCCCCATAACCTCTGAGGTAACAGAAATGGCACCAGCCTGCCAACGTCTGGAAGGGCTTGGGGTTGCCATGGCCCCTGCCACAGGGTCCAGGCTCAGCCCATACCCACTGTAGACCCCAGATGGCCTGAATCAGGGAAGGACATGAAGGGAAGTAGCAACCGGGCCTGGGAGGTGTCCCTGAGATCGAGCCATGAGTGATGTCTCTTTGGTAAGGCTTGTCTGTGCAGCAAGTCCTTGGGGAGCAGATAACCCACTCTGCCAAATGACCTTGAGAGAATTACAGCAGTGATATTTGCAGTTGGTTGAGCCAGTCCTGGCCAATTTCTCCAGAGCGTTAGGTGCAAACATGAGCCTGCAACTCTACATTGCACGTGCATGTGTTTGCTTCGTCCCTGTTGCTGTTTAAAGTGTTTATCCTGTGGCTCGTACAAGCAACATGTCTCTGCTTCCCAGTGAGAGCCAGTCTCCAGCTTCCCTCCTCCTTCTGCTGGAAGTGCAGCGAAGCACTGCGGACAAGGATCTTGTTCCAAGCCCTTTGAGCAAGTGCTAGCATTTAGTGACCTTCTGCGCCAGTAATTCTGTCCTCCGGGGATTGAAATTGATTTTCCTCCTTTCTGTGTGTGAGCACAACCCGAGAGCACAGCTCTGTTACAGATGCTGATCTCAGGTGTGTATTTAAAGGTGAACAGTGACACTCTTGAAACGATAAATGAGAAAAGTTGTTTCAGGAGTGCCCTCTGTCACCTCTACGCATGGTCAGGATGTGTGCTTAACCCCCCAGAGTGCCTTTGAATTTCTCCAGGCCGCTTGGTGTGCGTATGTGTGCGTGTGTGTGTGTGTGTGTGTGTGTGTGTGTGAGCATGTGTATGTTAAGGTGGGGTGTCCGAAGCTGTGAGCAGATACGTGCAAAATTGTCCAAATTTGTACCCTTGAGTGAGTCGGGAGGGGCACTTGTCTCTGAAACAAGATTTAAAGAGGTATCCAAAAAGTCAGTGCTCAAGATAGAAATGCTTTAATGTCATATTTTTGAAAAACTAAAATGAGTATGAAAAAATACATTATGAACAAAATATCAAAAGTTTAAATAAATGAATCAGCATTATTAATTTTTTTTCCTTTTGCCTCAGGCTCCAATATAGCTTGGCACAGCAATTTTTTTCCTTTTGTTTCAGCCTCCAGTATGGCTCAGCAGGGCACTTCTTTGTGTAAAATGTTGATATTTTGTTTATCCTCGATTTTTTTTTACATTCATTTTGATTTTTTAAATATTACATGAAGGTATTATTTATATTGATTACCAGATTTTTGGGGACCCTCTTACTTTTCATACCTCAGGGGAATTACGTCTCCTTAGGCCCAGCCCCTTTAGGCATTGCTATTTTTGAGATTGACTAATGTTACTAGCTGGCATTTATTTTCCAGTCTCCACTCTGAAAAGGAATTGTTAAACTAGTCCTCTAGTTCATAACTGTTAAAGCCCAGAATGGTATTTAAATTGTTATTTGCTTTGTCACTGCTAAAGTCACCTTCAGTGCCAAGAAGGAGCAAAGGAGAATTAGTTCTTTTGGGGATAGGACCAGTTCTGTATATGCTATGGATGGTCCGTGAACTGTCCAGGCCATGGGAGGATACAGTGAGAGTCGTGGTAGATACACAAGTTTAAATTTTGATGCCCAGTCCTTGCTGACGAAGTTTGCAGAGGAGTCTCGCTCGGCTGTGCACCCCAAATCACTCCCCCTACACAAATCATCATCCCCGGTGCTCCCCAGTGACAGGCTGTACAGGTAAAATTTTAGTGGCTGCCCTTTAAGGACATGGCCCAATGACTTCTGGTGCTTCTGGCAAAGCTAGCTATTTCATAATTGCAGAATTGACCTCTATTCCACAGCTCCACTACACTCTGGAGTATTTCCTGGCAAATCCATCTCACCCAAAATGAAATGACATTTCCTGGCAAGAGATGGGGCAAGTGGTTGAAAATATCACAATAACCACTTTGCTCCACTTGTAATATTCCTTTAATTCAATAACTCAGGTCTTTCTGGGTCTATTAACTGGCAAGGCTAAAAGGGGTAACATTGGAAGCTTCAAGTCCTGCCCTTTGGAACAAGAGTTCAGTGAGAGACTGCCTGACTGTTTTTTAGTTTTATCTTTTCTTGTATATTCTTTCCCATCTCAAACCTGCTCTTTCTCCTGCCTGCCTTTGTTTTCAGGAGCTGACATCATTGCCTATACCCAACCAGATGTTCCCAATTTTACCTCCTTAACCAGTAAGAGCCCCCTCTGCTGCTAAAGGGATCCTGTGCAAATGCAGATGGGATCATGTCATTTTACTTTTTTACAATCCTCTGCAACTCCTTCTAGTCTAGAAGCGAGGTGCGTGTTCCCCATCTGGGCTCTGCCCACCTCACTGTGCTCACGGCTCGCTGCTCCACCCACCCGGCCATTCGCAGCAGTGCTCAGCCCCTGGCTGCTTTGCCCACACCTTCCATCGTGGTATGCTCCCGTTTCCTGCTTGCGGTACCTGCCTGGCTGCCAGTCTTCTGAGAGCTGAGCCGCCAACGAGGCCAGGTGATGGTGGGGTCTTAGGGTCCAGCATGTGGACTTATACTCATGACATGCCACTACCCTCTGATCTACCTAGTGGCCTTGATTCTGGAGCTGCTCTTGTCAATTTCATCCCCCTTATGAGACCCCTACCTCTCCTGGTGAGTGCGGATAGGACCAGTTGCCTGCTCTTGTCCATTTCATCCCCCTTATGAGACCCCTACCTCTCCTGGTGAGTGCGGATAGGACCAGTTGCCTGGCTGGACATGTTGACCGGGAGGTCTTATCGCCTCTTTCAAGACCTCCAATCAATCATCTTGTTTTCAATCTCCTGCCCCCCCCCCATCTTCAATGACACTCAGGGCTTCTAATTCCTGAAACTTTCTAGATTCTAGAGAGCAGATGAGCTTCCTTCTCTTCACTACCCCTTTTTGCATGCACTTAAGATACAGCTTTCTCAGGTTTGCCAGCATCCGTGGTTTTGACTTCATTTTTCTCACCTGTAAGATAATAACAATTTACGTTACATATTTTCAATTCTATAAAGGAGTGGAATGAGCTGAACCCTCAAGTGACCTCTGAGCCAGGACTATATTACGATGAGTCAAGGAATTTAGGTTTGGGGGAATGTGGTGTAAGGTTTCCCTTTCTGTCCTGGTTGACTCTGGTCAGAGGGGATGGGGCATTGTTGGCTCAAGGACTGAGTGGAAAATAGATGCACGTTTGTTTTCAGGTTAGAGTGAAATGTTGACTGTACGTGTGGATCTTTTCTTATGATTCCCCCTGTGGGTAGACATATTTGTTAATTGACTAATGACAATGACAGTGTTGGACAAGTGGGTTTATGAAAGAATGAGGGACTCATGCTGTAGAATAGCTGAAGGACCCACTCAGACCTGAGTGACCTCACCCTCCGGCCAAGGCAGTCGCTGTGTTAGCTGAGTCCCCTCTGTGACTTGGTGGGTAATGGCATAAGGTTCAGGGACAAATGTAATGGGACCAATTAAATAGTCTAGAGCCCTTTAAAAAGACCAAGTTTTCATTGTGGTTTCCAAGAGTGGGCTGTAATTTTTATTTAAGTACACACAAACCACAGAAGTCTGAGTTGTGTTACTACTCAATGTATGTAACTGTTCTTTGGCGAATGGGACATCATCCTGAATTGCTACTTGGGGAGCCACGTGTGGCCGCTGCTGGCAACAGCCAGTCACTGGGGCAGCGCTTTCCTGGCAAGCGTGGACAGGATCTTAGAGCTACAATGATTTTGGAGAGGAAAACAGGCAGCCGTATGCTGGCCCTAACTCTGCGGCCTGCCCTGGGACTCATTTGCACATTCTATGAGCTCCGATACCCTAAGGCGCACAGTTGCTTTTGGTTAATTGTTATTACTGCGTGTGTAAGAAAAACTCTGGGTGAAACTGCCAAGCCTTTCACTTGGCCTCGAAATGGAAAAAATCTTTCAAACAGAAAATGGAGTTTAGTTTGGCATCCTCACAGGTCATTAGCCTGAAAGTGTGCACTTGGCCTTGCTGGTAGGTTTCAGGAAAGGAATCGGAGCTATGCAGAGTTTGTACACCCTGCCCAACGAGGCCAGCCTCTGTCCCATGGGCCCCAGGGAGCCTGGGGCTGGATGAATTTCTGCATGGGACCAGGTGCTCCTACCCTGTCTTTTTACCGTCAGGGAAGGGCTGGTCCTCCCCAGAAGTGTTTCCTCTACCCGGCATGAGCATTTGATCTGTTGGATATTACGCTTGGTCTTTTTGAGTCATGTTTCTTCCAGCGGCTATGCCACCTCCACCTAACTGTCCCCCCACCCTCCACGACTTGGCCTCCCCTTGGCCTCCTGATCCCCCTAACAATCAACACCAGGAAATTCAAAATGGATACAGCTGTGTTTTCTTCTCCTGTCAAAGTCCTTTCTTGACAAGCCTGTGACCCTGGAGGATTTTGTCTGATTTGTTGCATGGCTCCCAGGGAGGCAGTTAACCCAATTTCTGACGTGGCTATATTTAATCTGATGTGGAGAGAAACACACCAATCTTTGGACATCCACAGCTGGGTTTGGGAGCATGTTGGTATCACTGATGGTGTGTAGGTTACTCAGACTTAAGTGACAAGCTTGTTTGTGAAGCCACACCATCAGGGCCACAACCCCCTGCACTTTCCAAACTGTAACCAAAGTTTATCTGTTCTTTGAGAGGAGGTCATTGACTCAAATGAGGGTTAGTGCCAAAAAAAAACTCCTCAAAAGGTCAATCACGGGTTGCCTCTGGTGTGACGGAGGACGAGGATGGAGGGTATAGGGGGAGATGCTGAGGTCCTGGGGGCAGAAGAGAAGTGGACGGACCAGTTGAGGGATGAGAAGGGAGGATTCCAAGCGGACAAAGTAGGATATTCAAAAATTGATTTCAGGGACTTCTTGCTGGAATAGCTCATAGAGGAACTGAAAAAAGTGGACTGGGAGCCGAACAATTGACCTTTAAGGTCAATTATGTGGAGTCTGAATCTTCACTGTGCTAGTCATTTACTTTGAGATGTGACTCTGTGCCTCCGTTTCTTCTGTTGTTGACACCACAAAGACTAAATGATCATCAATCCTCATGATTGCTCTCTGGCATTTTTAGGAGTCTGTTTCAAAGTGTGGAGTAGGTGTAACTGCAAAGTCCCAAAGATGAAGATTTGAGTCCAGGGTTGCATGAGCTCTCCAGGAAAACTGGACGCAGACACTAGACCTCTGCCAGGCACAGGAGGAAGGTATCATCTGCTCGTGGGTAGAAGGAGTGGAGCACAGGTGAGTGATTTAGGAGAAAATGCCTTAGTAGGAAGACATCAGAATCAAGACCACCCTAAGGGGCAGAATATGTATTGTGTTGACTGTACCTTCCCAACGTGGCCCCGGCACGTGGGCACAAGACACAGATGCCATCAGCTCAGTGAGGAATGGGCCACCACACTTGCGTCTGGGCATTTAAACCTTTAGTAATACAGGGTGGTTTTTGTTGTTCGTGTTGTTTTTCCCGCAGTGACCTTATCCTAGTGGCTCAGATCAGTTAGAGATTATTTGTAGCTATATATGGACTTAAAATTAGGCCACTTCTTCCTGATGTTGTAGTTGTGTGTTTGATTTCAATAATTCCAAATACAACAATTTATGTTTCGTCCCGTCAAATTAAATCTTGCCTGTTTTGGCCTGTTGTTTCAGCTTCCCAAGATCTTTTTGAGACTGAGGTCTGCCTTCCCATATGTTATGTTATCCCCAGCTTTCTGATAACTGCAAACTTGATATTCACGTTTGATATGCATTTTATTACAAAAAGTGCTGAAAAGATAAGGTTGAGATTTTTCTACAAGATTTGCAGAATTTCATTAGAGATCTCCTTCCAGCTTTATATCAATCCAGTAATCCAATCTCTTTGGGTAATTTCAGCCAGCCAGCTATTGCTCATTTAATTGTTTGATATGCTTTTATTACAAAAAGTGCTGAAAAGATAAGGTTGAGATTTTTCTACAAGATTTGCAGAATTTCATTAGAGATCTCCTTCCAGCTTTTTATCAATCCAGTAATCCAATCTCTTTGGGTAATTTCAGCCAGCCAGCTATTGCTCATTTAATCCTATATGCCTGAACAGAATTACTCTTCCTAAATGGCTAATGGTCATGCTACCCAGGCCAAGCTTTTACCCTCCATCCTGTCTACACCACACCCTGTCTAAGGAAAGCTCCTTTACCTGACCTGCTGCTCAGGCAGCCT
>NW_007732667.1:28676-32348 GCF_000696425.1 Galeopterus variegatus
TCGTCCCGTCAAATTAAATCTTGCCTGTTTTGGCCTGTTGTTTCAGCTTCCCAAGATCTTTTTGAGACTGAGGTCTGCCTTCCCATATGTTATGTTATCCCCAGCTTTCTGATAACTGCAAACTTGATATTCATGTTTGATATGCTTTTATTACAAAAAGTGCTGAAAAGATAAGGTTGAGATTTTTCTACAAGATTTGCAGAATTTCATTAGAGATCTCCTTCCAGCTTTTTATCAATCCAGTAATCCAATCTCTTTGGGTAATTTCAGCCAGCCAGCTATTGCTCATTTAATCCTATATGCCTGAACAGAATTACTCTTCCTAAATGGCTAATGGTCATGCTGCCCAGGCCAAGCTTTTACCCTCCATCGTGTCTACACCACACCCTGTCTAAGGAAAGCTCCTTTACCTGACCTGCTGCTCAGGCAGCCTAGCTTTAAACCCTGACGTCATGTCCCCTGGCTAGCTAACCCTGACTCTGGGGTAATAATCCTATTACCTTTGTCCTGATGTAAAAAAGCTAGATCAATCATATGATCTAATTTTAAAATTTGAACTAGGAAAATGAAAATAATTTTGCAATTTGCAATAGATCTGCAAGTGAGAGGAGGGCATGGGGTGGATTGAGATGGGGCTGAAGCAAGCAAAATCTTCCCTCTCTCTGGGCAGAGAAAGATGATGACGAAGTTTAAAACCTTCTTTTGTATCTTAGGTCACTCTGAGAATCTTAGGAAAGTTATGGACTCTCTCCCCAGGAGAAAACAAAACAAAACAAAACATATATACAACATTTCGTTCACAGTTTCAAGACAATCATAGACCTTCCCAATCTTGGCGTTATTAACCCCAGAGAAGAGGCCACAGAGCGGTTGGCACTGAGGACATGAAGAGGATGTGCAGCAAGAAACAGGGTTGGAGAGAGACAGAGACCCCCAGACCTACGTCATTTTGGGGGATCTCTAGGTCTGGTTCCAGAACCTTCCGAAAAGCCTCATTTTTCTTGAGATAAAGTGAGTGAGTCCCTGTTCCCACAATTAAAGGTACCTGACGTAAGTAATCAGGTCAGCATGTACCTAGTCATCCAGGCTGTGAACCCTAGAGTGCATCTCTGACGCCAAACATCACTTTCCAGGGCTCCATGCTTGGCCAGTGCCCTCTTGCTGTGCTGGTGTTTCAGGTGAGCCCATCCTCTCAGTGTCACTCACTTGCCTCTGTCCTGATGGTTTCTATCCTGATGCCTCCAGTCCAGATTGCTTCCCAGACCTCAGGCTCAAGTATCCGAGCACCTGCCTCACTTCTCTGCTTGGTTGTTCCACAGATACTGCAAATGGAACATGTTCTCATGTGAACTCATAGTTTTCTTAACACAAAAAGAAACAGAAAGGAAAAATAAAAACCAGGCATACTAAATTGCTGTCTTCTAAGTAGGCTTTGTCTTGTTTTTTTATCAACAGTATCCATATCAATAAGCCTAAGAAACATCACTGGCACTCTTCCCGCAGCTGACCTCAGTCAAATCAAACACTACTTCTTGCTGGTTCCGCCCTGTGAAGAGCTCTTGCCCTCTACGAGTATGTTCCCTTCTGCCCACCACCACGGTGTTTATTCTGCTGTCCTTGTCCATCACCTGGGTGAGGTTTGTTAAAATAAAGCACCAGTCTGCCTGTCTACAATCATGAGCACTACCATCCTCCAGCTGTAGCCACATGGTTGGTCTAAGTTACAAATCTAAGATACTCACACTTAAAACTCTTCCATAGTTCCACATAATCTGTGAGATAAAGCCCACATGTCCTGCAAGGCATAGAGGCTTCCAAGGTCTGTCCCCTGGTTTTTGCCCTTCTAGCCCCATCTCCTGTCCTTCCCTGTCCTTCGCTTTTTAACTCCAACTGACTGACATTCCCACCCAGCCCATTCTGTTCCCTGTCCCGAGACTCTTCCAGGGATACCCTTCTCTCCTTAGAGGTTTTCACAGACTCCTCGGCTAAATTCCTTTGGCAGAGGTGAGGGGTGCAGGGGTGGAATCTGAAAAAATATATACGTATGCACAAAACTATTGATGCTTTCATAAAGAAATTGGGAAAAATTGTACATCACACACCACATGGTCAAACATTATGATATTCCATTTAAAGATACAAATACATTAAGGATATCTAATGTTTGCTGGCTGAGGTCCCCAGCGTTCCTCTTCTGATGGTCTCTTCATGCCTCATTTCTGTCCCAGTGACATTTACCTTGACACCTCTCCAGCCACGCTTACTCCAGCCTTTGCCGCCTCCTGTATTTCTACTCATCCACCCTAGTTTCCTGTGTTTATTTTTTTAAGTGGAGACTAATATAGTTCTCTTTCAGATTTTGCAACTAGCATCCTTAGGTTCAGCACTCCATTAGCAGAAACAACATTTTTTCTACGGACCAGCCTTCATTGGAAGGCAAAGTGAATCTGAAATATTATGTTAATTTTAACTAATCGGTGATTTTTTAAAAAAACATAAATTTTAAACTAACAGTTTTTCTGGTTACAAAGGTAATTTCTGCTCAGCGAGGAAGTACTATAAATAACAAAGGTATATGAAAAGGGCCATAACAAATACCACACTGCTAACTGCTACAGGCATAGTTTGTTTCCTTCCATTCCCTTCTCTGGTGGGTTAGAATCCTCACCAGAAACCAGGACGAATTTCTCCTAGGGTCTCTTGAGAGGCTGAAATCAAGTCTAACTTGCAAAAATTTCTTAAGACAATTGAATGTTTTCTTTGAATAAAGACAAACTGTTGCAACCTGAAAACCCTTAGGTATTCACTTTCTTTAAAAAAAAAATCATTAAATATTTGAATAGGTCATATATTTACATGGTCCAGGATTCTAAGAGTGTAAAAACTTAGTGTGCTTTTAAATATGTCTGCAAATTCTTTGACACTTCTCCCATCAAAATATAGAATCTAATTCCCCTCGCTTTGAATTTGGCCTGGCCTTAATGACCCAATTTCTTGGGTATCCATCCAGAGATTTTTATGCACTTGAAAGAGATAGAAATATACAGTCATCCCTCAGTATCCACAGGGGAATTGGTTCCAGGACCCTTCCAGACACCAAAACTTATAGATGCTCAAGTCTCTGATATAAAATGGCATAGTATTTGCATATAACCTACACACACCTCCTTATAATTCAAATCATCTCTAGATTACTTATAATGTCTAATACAATGTAAATGCTATGTAAATAGTTGTTATACTGTATTTTAAAAAATTGTTGTATTGTTATTATTCTTTATTTTGGAATGTTTTTTTATCCAAGGTTAATTGAATGCATGGATGCAGAACCTGCAGACAAGGAGAGCTGACTGTATATTCTTCTCCTTTTTATGCATTGTTTCATGCCTTTTTATTTTTAAACCTCTCAGTATGTATTGGAGATTTTTTATTCTTTTTTACAGCTGAATAATATTTCCTTGTCTGGGTCCCTTTTTAATGGACATTTAGGGAGTTTCTAATATTCCACTCTTATAAGTTGCAAAGAATAACCTTGTACATAGATCATTTTGCATATGTGTGGGTATAATCGTAGGATCAAAGCCGTGCAATGGAATTGCTGGGTCAAAGGATGGGCACATTTGTAATGTTAATAGATACTGCCATGTGACCTTCGCAGCCCTCCAATTTATT
>NW_007732667.1:33199-37422 GCF_000696425.1 Galeopterus variegatus
AAAAAAAAAAAAAAAAAAATAGTATCTCAGTGCAGTTTTAACTGGTATTTTTTTTTTTACAAGTGATGTTGAACATTTTTCATATTTTAAAGAGCTTTTCTATATTTACTTTTCTATGAACTGTTTATATCCTTTACCCATTTTAAAAATGGATTGATGGTGTTTAAAAAAATTAATTTACAGTAGAACACACATATTGGGGAAATTAGGGTTTTGTCTGCGATGGAAGAAGTGAGTTTTTTCTTGATTTGTCATTTGTCTTTTTGGCTTTGCTTATAATATTTATTGCATGGAGAATTTTCATTTAATTTTCCATGGTAGAATTTTATGTATTTTCTTATATGGCTTCTGAATCTTATGTCACAGTTGGAAAAGTCTTTCCCATTCTCGAGTTACTAAATAATTCTCTTATGCTTTCTTCTACTACTTTGGGGCTTTAATATTTTACATTTGGAATTTATCCAGGTGTCAGGTGTGAGGTATGGATCCAACTTCTCTCTTCCAAGATAGCTTCTAATGTTGAGCCAACACCACTGCTCAAACAATCCACTTTCTCCTCACTTATTTGAGATGTCATCTATCATCTACTACATTCCCAGATGTGTTTCAGTTTATTGCTAGACTCTATTTTGTCCCATTGATTTGTCTGTCTATCCTGAGGCAGTACTGTGCTTTTTAGTTGTTGATGTTTTAGAATATATTTTAATGTCTGGTATATATAGTCCCCATTCATTGCTCTTTGTAGAGGTGTTTTTCTGGATACATCTTGTCTATTGGTCCATATAAAATCTTGCATTGCTGAGCCTTCATTTTTATAAGTGCATATCTGAAGTGCATGTCTACCAATACCCTTAAAGCTTGGATGGTATGGCTGCCTTCTTTCAAAGGTTTTAACTCTTTCACACTCAATCCTAAATGGTTCTTACTCATTGGTCAGAGCCAATTCTAAGGGACACAACTTCCACTATCTCCTGAAGGTAAAATTATTAGCAAGGTAAGTCAAAGAAGCAATGCCTTTGGTGTGCACAGTCTTAAAGCACATGTCTGGAGAGTTGAAACCCACCGGTAGCAGTGGGCAGCTGTTAGGAGGTCATCAGTCTGCAGCGTAAGCTCCAGTTTCCACTTACAGGCTTCCCACTGTGCTTCCTGTTCATGTGCACCGATCTCCATCACCATTCTTTCAGCAGCTACTTCTGGGCCACTGTGTGCCAGGCACTGGTCTGAATAATGGTGATGCAGCAGCGAACAAAACAGATTTTAAAATCTCTGCTCTTGTAGAGCTTACTTTCTAGGAAATTGATGGAGTTTGCTATAAGTATATATATTTATTACATATACACGTGTTACCAGACTCAAGAGGTCAAGTCTCTTGGTGAGTGTAACTGAATGCAACTGAGACCAGAAGTCTGCACAGGAAGGTTTATTACTTGTAACAAGTGACGAGTACAGTGGAGATAACTCCCAAAGCAGTGTCTCTCTGAACAAAGGAAAGGGGGTATCTCACACAGACCAGTTTCCCAGCCAACTCCCCACCCAGGTCCTCATTTAGGTCCTCCTATGCAAACGGAGGGCACAAACTTGTTCAGTTTGGATTGTGTGACTGTGGAACAGGGTTCATTTTTCAGTTCTTGAAGCTCATTTGCATGAGATCCTAGAAACTTGTCTGTGGTCAGGAGTTTCTCTGTTGCTTTTTGGAGCATGCTGTTCCTGGATCTGGCCAATTCTGAAAACCAAGTTTAGGCAGACACATCTGTGAGCTATAGATAGTGCTGGGTGCTTGGGCCTCAGCACAAGGCCTTACATTCCCCTGGCTCAGGTTCCCTTTCCCTGTGTTGGTCACACATGCAAACATATATGTATATATATTTATATTATTTTTATGTATATGTATTTTGGATATATTTTTTAAAAATAAAGCTGTCCTCTTTACCAAATCCATGTCAAGAGCTCCAGACCAGCTGCACAGCTGTCATTCCTGGTTACTCAGCACTCTTTTCCTCTTCGGACAGCAACACTCTGGCTTTCCTTTCAGGGCACCATCTTTCCCATCTCTGGCAATAAGGGAATCCAGTGACAGGGCTCCAAACCCTTATCCTTTGTGACTGGATAAGGGTTGTGTACCTTGTTAAGTCAGGACTTTTTCTGGAATAATTGGAGAAAAGGAGTTCTTTACAATGGGTTTACTAAGCTGATAGCTGATAGAAGGTACACTGTATTTTCTAGTGGCTGCCTCAGTCATAGTTCAAGTGCGAAAAGTTTCTTGAGAATGAAGACAACACAGAAGAAAGCAAGACCAAAAGGTTTTCCTTCCATTTTACTGACATGATTTGAGCTCCTTGATCCACCCATGCTGAAAACTAGATCTACCTCTTTTTAGTTCCATAAGCTACCAATTCACAGTTAAACCCATGAGATCACATTTCTTTCCTATTCTTAGAATTTCAAGTTCTCTTGGTTTGTTATGCATACTGTGGGAATTAGCACATGAAATCGTGAAGCTGTGGGCAGTGTTTTTAATCCTCCTTCCTGAGAGGGACTGGATACCTACCTTACTGCTGATGGTTCATGCTATACCCTGTCCTCTCGGGTTCTGTCACTGAAGCTGAACCAAGATTGGGAGAGGACTGCCTGGAAGGGCTCTGTCCAAGTATAGGTGCTCCCAGGGCTGGGTTGGGCAAAACGGTCTTACAAAGTCATCTGTCTGGGTTGACGTGATATGGGAATAGCACAGAAGCAGTATCCAGAAAGCTAAGTCATGATCGGGAGCTGGAAGTTAGCTGATCCGTGGGTGAAAGTGGAAGAGCAAGCAAGGTTGAACAGGAGGCGTTCGAGGCTGGAGCAGGCATAAGCAAGTTAAGTGGGGTGACTAAGTCTGCTCAACTCTGAGCACCACGTAGGTGTTCCATCATGGGGTAAACATTGGAACGGAAGAAAACGCAGCCAGGCAATGCTGTAGTGCATGTCTGAACTTTTCTCTGTTTCACACTTGAATATCATTCAAAGTTGTGTTGAACACATTATCAAGTCTTGCCAAGCACGTGAGTCCAATATTTACAACATAAACTCTATCCTTTCTCAAAAGCCTATAATTTTAGTGTAGCCCAGAACACTAAATCCAGTTGTTCAAAGTCACCAGGTTCGCTTTTCATGTGCCTGTTATTTATTTACACTTGAAGCTGTCCGTAAGTCTGGGGAATACTGAAATGTGCCCATCTAGTTTCCTTTACCACCCCATTGGCGATGCTAAGTGTACCCACAGGTGCCTCTAGACCCTCAGAGGGGAGTCACCAGCCACCACGAGTCTTTTTTTCAGGGACAGAATGCAGCTTTAGTTGCCCGTGTATACAATGTTTGCTGCTGCCTCCTTTTAAAGCTCCAGATTCACCCTCCAAGGAAAAAAGATAATCCTTGAAAAATACAGTAAATTATCCCTTTTCCATTCGTTCATTTAGGTTTTCATTCTATCACTTCTTCAATAACAAGCCTGGAGTAAGAGTTAGGTCCCAGAGACCATGCTGGGGGCTGGGTGCATTTCTTCCTTGTGGCCTGTGTTTTCCATTTGCTAGCTTCTTGACATTCTTTGTCATCTATCTTCTTAGAGTTCTTTTTCCTCTTGCTGCTTTTTTGCAATCATTTTGGCTATTACATCTTGGAACTCTTTATCCTTTCTAGCTGGTCAGAACTTAGGAGACTGTTTCCCAAATCCTTTTCTCTCTAGCAGAAAAGCTTGCATTTCACAGAAAGGCAAACGTGTGTGTGCCCTTCAGGTCCCTGAAACTGCTCTGTCCTGCAAACGTACTACTCCCTGGCGTCTGGGCTGGGCTGAACTGTAGCTTTTCATGGATTTATCCCGGGCCCTGGCCCTATGAACTGCTCTGCCACTGGTACTGTTTCCTGTGCTTATTTGCCAGGTCACATCTGGTCCTGAGGAACTTCCTGGAAACTTCCTGTCAGCTACAGGCAGCTCTTTATCTGCCTCACGCCTAAGACCAGCTGCTGGGCTAGGTGATTGTGTGTTTGCTTGAAACGCAATTGTACAAACTATCATTATTTACTATTAAAAAATACCTCACTCTGCTGATGACAATATTGCCAAGTATTTCCCTTAGTTCTCTGAGCTTCTTTTGTGAGGACTGTGTTCATCCTCAAGGGCTTCAAATTCCAAGATTGCTAAATTTCTTTAATAGCCAGAATTTATTAAAAACCTGCTTATCAAAATAGCA
>NW_007732667.1:39086-40826 GCF_000696425.1 Galeopterus variegatus
TAATCACGGGAGGGCTGGGTGAGCATTGTACATGGTCACTTCCTCTCCTCATAGAGCCTCCATTCTTCTCCTTGATAACCCATTAAACCCTTAACCTGCTAATCCATGAATGGGTTAATTCATTCATGAGGGCCTAGTCCTCACAATCCAATCATTTGTTAAAGGCCCCTGTCAGGTCCACCGCCGGCTGACCCAAATAGCCCTAGCCTCGTTAACAGTCTCTCCCTTGGTGGGCGAGCGAATGGCCTGGATTCCTCTTTCCCTCCAGTCCCCTTGGAAGGAGACGGGGGAAGAGAGCCATGAAGAGAGGTGAGCACAGCTGCTGGCCCCAACCAGCCTGTTAAAGGACACNCAAGATTGCTAAATTTCTTTAATAGCCAGAATTTATTAAAAACCTGCTTATCAAAATAGCAGAATGGCCATTGTTGGGAGAAGCTGTACTCAGTCACTTATCTTTTGTCTACCTAGTCTTGAATCCTGTCCCACATGTGAGCATTTTATGTGCTTAAAGAATGTGGAGGTTTGAGGATGAGTTGGGTCATTGGCTTTTATGAGAGTGGCAGAGTTCATTCAATCTGCAATGGAACTCCAGGAATTTTCCTCTCATGGGTAGAAAATGTTCCAGCACTCGAGCCCACAGGGACCTAACTTCAACAGCAAGGAATCTCATGATTCAAAAACATGAAATTGACCAGTGAAAGTACCAGAGCGCACCTTTGTTTATTTGATTAAAAAAAACAAAAAAGAAAAAAAAATCTGATCGATCCCAAGCATACACCTCTTGCGGGGGAAGATGCGGTCATTAAAGGTATTGGCTGAGGTTTGAGCTGCTTCAATCTAACCTTCCGTGTGCTCATAAAATGGGACTCTGCTGTGAGATAAAAGAATTCCACTTTCCTCAGAGAATGCCCAGTGTCCTGCTCCACTTTCAGAAGCAACTTTCTGTTCTGCGGTCTCCCAGACCCAGGCTGTGAAGAGCGCTGTTCATTTCACCTGAGGTATTTACATGTGCCAAGAAGTGATGACCTAAGGTACATTTAAAGCATCGACTGAGGGTCTCTGGAAGGAATCGATGTCTCTTCAGGTCTCTGTGGGGANACTTTCAGAAGCAACTTTCTGTTCTGCGGTCTCCCAGACCCAGGCTGTGAAGAGCGCTGTTTATTTCACCTGAAGTATTTACATGTGCCAAGAAGTGATGACCTAACGTACGTTTAAAGCATCGACTGAGGGTCTCTGGAAGGAATCGATGTCTCTTCAGGTCTCTGTGGGGACAGGTGGATGGAGATGTGAAGGAGAGGAGGAATAGCTACCTGCAGAAGGCAGGAACCAAGCATGAAGGTTGATGGGGGAGAGAAGGAGAGAGACACTGAGCTCGTAAAAAGATGAAAAGTCTTAGAGAGAAGGGGAGAGAACTGCTGGAAGCTATGACAACTTAAGAAAATGGGGAGGCCAAGAAAGAACTCTAAAGGGTCAAAAGGAGTAGAAACTGCCTTTTCTGGTGCCCCTTGTATTAGTTTATTTTCAGTTTTTTATAACAGAATACCTGAAACTGGATAATTTATAAGAACAGAAAATTTATTTCTGACAACTTTGGAGGCTGGAAAATCTAAAGTCAAGGTGCACATCTGGTAGAGGGTTTCTCAGTGGGAGTGTCTGCAGAGTCCTGTGGTGTCACAAGGTAATCACGGGAGGGCTGGGTGAGCATTGTACATGGTCACTTCCTCTCCTCATAGAGCCTCC
>NW_007732667.1:42469-46504 GCF_000696425.1 Galeopterus variegatus
TAAAGGTCAAGAGCATGCATCCTGTCTCAATGCCTAGCTATTGCAACCATGCAGTGTTCACGAACGCAGCAGCACATGTTTGGCCAATAAGGGCTAAGGCAAGGTTCCTGCAGACACTCCCACCCTACTTCCTCCCGGTGCTGTCTTAGGCTGCCACATTAATGCGCCCTTGTGGGCCCATAATGGCGCCGCTTGTAATGTCACTTAAGGTGGCGTTAGTTTTTAAGGCCCAACATCTCCCCCGTTTTGTTTTAATAAGGCAGCTGGAGGCAGCTAACCTTCCCAGCTTCGCCTCCATTCCCTCTGGTGGCTGTGCCTGTCTTAGGTTGTTTCCCTCTGGAAATCTTCCCCTTCATTGACTAGCCAGCCAAGCGGGTGCAGGGCGGAGCCTTATAACTTGGTGTTGATTTTTTGAAGGGCCATATTGACCCAAGGGCTGTCAGGGCTTTTATTACGGTCCACCTCCTCTACCACCTGGGTGAGCATTACGAGAGAAGTGGTGTTGTGCCTTATAAGGGACACAACCTGGTGAATGGCATAAGGCCCCAAGATGATTAAGACAAGGAAAAGGGCTAGGGGGCCCACCAGGGAGGACAGCAGGGTGGTGAGCCACGGGGAACTTGAAAGCCAGCTTTGGAACCAATTACTACTGGCTTCTCGCTCTTTTGTTGCACTTTTCTAGCCCTTCTCTAAGCTTAGCTAGGGAATCCTTGACCACTCCAGAGTGGTNTTCCGGCGGTCCCGGTACCTGCTCCAATAACTCCCAAGAGGGAGCTGATGGCCACCGCAGCCGCCCCTGTGGCCCACTTGTTTTGGGTCCACTCATTTCGGGTTTTGGGGGTGGTGAGATTTGCCACAGTGCTGCAAAAGGGTTTGTTGGCACCTTGTGGGCACCTATGCAGGAACCTTTGCCAAGGACCCATGGGAAGGTGAGTCTGGGATTGGTGGCATTGGGCAACACTACTGCTTGATTTATCTCTGCCTACACATGGCAATCTTCTTTAAAGAAGACTCAGAACTTGATAAACAAGTTTGGAGGGAGGACAGCCTTACAGAGCATTTTCCACGGGCTGTGGACAGCTGGGGGTTCCCAGTGAGCCATAACAGGAAAATCCTGCGGCTCTGCTGGGGATGTTTTTCTAGCCTCCTCCACTTCTTCAGGTGCTGCTTTTTCTCCTTCAGCTAAACTTTGGTGGGGTGAGCATGCCGGGAGAGGAGGGTACAGGGTAGGGGCATAGGTATCACTCAGTGGCTCAGGGCCTTGCATTGGCAGCTTTGTTTCCTTTTTTCTCTCCTCATCGAACTGCGCCCAATCCCTTTCTCCCCTTCCTGATGCTCAGGCTGGAAGCAAAGCTTTAGGGCAGAGATGGTTGGGTAGAACCCTAAGGGGGGGTCTAGCCCATGACTAATCTCATTCTTTCTGGCCAGGGTCTGAACCTGGTCCCAACTCTCATATGAGAACAAGTTGGACGAAGGTGCCCAAGGGGCCACCTTCACCACATGACGCCAGCCATTGGTGGCCGTAGAGTCAGATATTTCTAGGCCTCTGCTTTTTAACATGTACTTTAGAGCCTTGCAGGCTGTCTCGTCACTCTTTCCACACACACCTCCCATGTTGCCCTGTGAGGAAGGGACAAAAGGAGCAACAGGGCAGAGAAGTGCAGGGACTTCCCCCTGTTATGGGACTCACCCTGACACGCAGGCGGATTACTTCACGGCAACTACCGTGGTTGCGGGGGCCACTCCGCTGGTTGATCACCCTTTGTCGACCTTCTTTCAGGACCGAGCAGCCGGGGACCTCACTCGCTCGCCTTTCACCCACGAGTTTTAAAAAACGCCTCACACGGGGCACCACTCTGTCGGGTCCGTCACCGGCTGACCCAAACAGCCCTAGCCTCGTTCCTTTTGGTGGGCAAGTGAATGGTCCGGATTCCTCTTTTCTTCCAGTCCCCTTTGGAAGGAGACGGGGGAAGAGAACCGTGAAGAGAGGTGAACATATCCGCCGGCCCCAACCAGCCCATTAAAGGACACTCAGATGCGGCGGGGGTTCTGTCGAGCAGTTCCGTTTATTATCCCACAAGCACTTGCTTTTATAGGCAGATGGGGAGGGGAGGTTTTAACATAATCCTATAGCTTAAAGGTCAAGAGCATGCATCCTGTCTCAATGCCTAGCTATTGCAATCATGCAGTGTTCATGAACACAGAAGCACATGTTTGGCCAATAAGGGCTAAGGCAAGGTTCCTGCAGACACTCCCACCCTACTTCCTCCCGGCGCCATCTTAGGCTGCCACTTTAATATGCCCTTGTGGGCCCATAATGGCGCCGCTTGTCATGTCACTTAAGGTGGTGTTAGTTTTTAAGGCCCAACGGGCCCCAACTTTCAAATACTATATTGGAGATTAAGTTCCTGTATGAGCTTGGGGGGACATTCAAGCCACAGCATCCCTGAAGTATAAATCTTTGCTGTAAGCAATTGTGCACTTGGCAGGCACAGCTTGATTCTAAGGAGGTCCACAATTTATTTATTTATTGCTTATTTATATTTTGTTAAACATCTGAATTTTCAAAACTCTCTACCCACTGTGGGCCCAAGTAGCTAAACCTTGCCCTGAGATTCCCAAAACAAGGTGGAGGCATTCTAGTTTCTGATTCATTTTGCTCTCCTTGAAAGCTCCTGATTCAAGGCCTTAAAAATGCTGGGTACCTATTCATTAACTTTGTTCTGAATAAATGAACTGGAAAGTGATGTCACTGTCATTTACAGCACTGATGAAAACACCATTGCATACCCTGCAATAATGCAGCCTGGTTTAGTGTTCTTTGTTGATGGTTCTCACAAATATTGATTGACTTGGGCAGGACAGCTGCACAAAATCTTAAAACAATTTTTAGACTTGAGAATAATTGTCTTTGGATCTATATACATAACTGAATGTAATTTCAGTGGTCTCTACTGAGTCTGGGTCCTGGATAACCCCGTTGAGTCCGTGTATGAATAGTGAACACTCTCTTCCTCTGGACAACTCAACATGAGAGTCAAGTTTCTGCTACTTGCAGACAGAAGCATCTTCACTGGTGTTATGGACTGAATTGTGTCCTGTCAAAATTCATGTGTTGAAGTCCTAACCCCCAATGTAACTGGAGATAGGGCCGTTAAAGAGGCAATTAAGGTTAAATAAGGTCTTAAAAGTAGGCTGTAGTCCAGTAGCACTGGTGTCTGTATAAGAAGAAGACGAGGCATGAGGGAGTGTTTGTGCACAGGGGAAAGGCTGCATGAGGACACAGTGAGAAGGCGGCCACCTGCAAGCCAAGGAGAGAGGCCTCAGGAGAAACCAGCCCTGCCAACACCTTGATCTTGGACTTCAAACCTCCAGAACTATGAGAAAACAAATTTCTTTTTTTTTTTTTTTTTAAGCCACTGTCCCTGTGTCTGTGCTATTTTGCTATGGTAACCCTAGCACACAGATACAACTGGTAACCCCACCTTCATGATTTTTCTGCCTCCACTGGGGAGGCATTAGCAATTTAGGCTATTTGCATTAGAGCTTCTGCATACCAATGAACTGAAAACTGAGTACAGAGGAGAAACCAGAGCTGAACCCTGGCTAAAAGCTTGGCATACAGTAGGTACTCAGTAAATGCTTATGGGCTAAATGAAGAAGAAACCAGTAGGAATGACTTTTTATAAAGGGTGGCTCTGGAGCTTCGGAAGAAGCAAAAACATGTCTTGATCCAAAGAATAATGAAGAGTTTCAGAGGGTCCAGCTGGAAAAAGAACCTTTCAGGGAGAGACTAAAAACGATGCCACAAGAAAGGATGGGAGTAGGGAGAGGAGAGGGCGTAGAGAGGAGCAGGACTCTCTTAGAAGTAGTGACAAAGGTCTTTTGCCATGAAGGGATGAGCAGGTTAAGGCCCAGGAAGAAGAGGAAGAGGCTTGGGGACAAGGAATCTTGGTGGCTGATCTAAACAGGGGCTCCACAGGCTTGATGTGAGGTGAGTAGAGTACGGCCTGGGGGGACGAGGGTTACACCCAC
>NW_007732667.1:46802-48204 GCF_000696425.1 Galeopterus variegatus
ATAATGAAGAGTTTCAGAGGGTCCAGCTGGAAAAAGAACCTTTCAGGGAGAGACTAAAAACAATGCCACAAGAAAGGATGGGAGTAGGGAGAGGAGAGGGCGTAGAGAGGAGCAGGACTCTCTTAGAAGTAGTGACAAAGGTCTTTTGCCATGAAGGGATGAGCAGGTTAAGGCCCAGGAAGAAGAGGAAGAGGCTTGGGGACAAGGAATCTTGGTGGCTGATCTAAACAGGGGCTCCACAGGCTTGATGTGAGGTGAGTAGAGTACGGCCTGGGGGGACGAGGGTTACACCCACTTCCACCAGCAAAGAAGCTTCCACTTTCTCTAGACAAGACCCCGCTACAAAAAGCCACTCGGTGCGCCTCCATGTAGCCTCCATTTTCCCATCGTCTCTGTGGTGATGCCAGCAGACAGCAAGAGGGTCAGCAAAGGCAGCAAGGGAAATGCGGAGCTGCACAATCAGAGTGGGCAAACGGTGGAGAAAGCACTGTGTCCCGTGCCGTCACTGCCATCTTGCTCCTGGTGCCAGGGAAAAACAGCAGCCTCCTAGTAGACGGAGCTGCAGTTATTGCCAGGACTGTCTTTGCTCCTTGAGTTTTCTCTGGCTCACCCTCAGTCATTCCATAGAAGATGCCAGCCCAGGACTTCACATTGCCATCTTTTATATAAAACAAACTTATCTTCGTCCTTTAAAGCATTCTCTACCATGCCTTTCTACCCTTCCACCTTCTATCCTTGCTCGGATTCCCTGTTTGCTCTTTTTGAGAATCCTTCTAATGGCCCAAGCATTACTTTTGACTGCCCCTACTGCCAAATGCAGCCTTGACGGGCAGCCTGTGTTGCTCAGCTCCTTGGAGAAGTTTCCGGTGGAAGGACAGCCAGTTGCCTCCTTCACACCAGATGTTCAAGCTCTGAAGGCATTTTTCTTATGCCACCAGCTCTCTTGGCTTGCTTTGCAGACACTGGCTGCAGTGGCATTGAGGTGTCATAAGCCACACCTTGTGCCCTTCTAGGTTGGCTTTTGATGTTCTCTGCATTTGATCCCTTATCTGTAGAAACTTTACGTGTCCTTGGCATTGCTACTCCGTGGCTGAAAGCAGTATCTCGGCATTCCAGAATACTTTGTGACTCCTGTGACTAAACACAGACGAGAATGTGTAATTTCAGCATCATAAGGAAAAACATAATTTCCTAAGAAATGGACTTGTGAGGGGGAAAAAAAGCCTGTTAACACAAGAAACACAGTCTCAAAATGGAGAAAGCAGAGAATTTGAGCAGGCTTTCTGGAACCACAGAATTTGTTGGAGCTTCTTAACATCTGAAAGAATAACTGTTTTTTTGTTTTTTTTCCTTTTTGTCTTTTTTCGTGACCGGCAACAGGATCGCAACCCTCGGTGTCGCG
>NW_007732667.1:49485-58431 GCF_000696425.1 Galeopterus variegatus
TTTCCATTCACATTAGGAAAATTTATGTCAACTGCACTGACATCAACTGTCAGTCTTGAAAGACCCTCATCTTCTCTCGCACAGAGAACACACATGTGTACTGTGCACTGTGTGTCACACTACAGTTTCTCGTGCGTCACGGTACCTGTTTGTCTATCTCGTTTCTGCTTCGTTCTCCTCTGGGCTCAGAAGGCTTCCTTGCTCATCAATCAGCTTTAGTGTCGATGAGGTGTGCTCTGAGTTGGTACATCTCTCCCTGTTACTCTCTCCTCTGGCACAGCTGGCTTTTTGTTTCAGTGAATGAAGTTCACTTGCAGAGCAGCTACATTTGTGTGCTGAGAAGATGAATGGTAAATTGGTTTTGAAACTGCATCACACTGTATAACTTCAGGTAATGTTCATTATTCCACACACAGAATCTTTTTCCTTTTGAAACATATATAAAGTATATGATTCCCACCCATTAAGAATCATTACCCCAGGTTTACATTTTTTCTGAAAGTCACATGGCACACAGTCCCCAAGAACACAGTCTGTTCTATAGACCAACTGAGCTGTCTCTACATTTGACCCGTTTGAGAACTAAACAAGTACTTCTTATACTATTTGTGGTGAAGAGCCAGTAATTTGTATTTCTAATATATCATGGACTGATACTTTTTTTTTTTNGGGATCCAAACCCTCGGCGGGAGCGCCGCCGTGCTTCCCAAGTGGCGCACTATAGCAGTGCACCACCGGGCCGGCCCTGGACTGATACTTTTATAAAATACAAAATTATGGGCTTGAATGCTGTGGCAATGTCAAATGGTGCATAAGAGTTTGTAAGTGCTGGTTCTCAGGTTTTATACTTATTCCAATGGGTGTGACATTTAGTTCATGGAGCAGCCCAGATCTGTGGGCCACACTCTGAGTAGCATTCAGTCTTGTCCTGTTGGTCATACTTTTCTAAGATTAATCTAGCAAAAACTACCATGTGATGCAAGATATGCTCTCCCCTGTTTCTTGGAGCAGAATAACTTTAGACCTACAAGGAAGAAAACAATTTAAACTTGTTTTTTAAAGAACAGGTGCTGGGAGAATCTGTCTGTGTTAAAACCCCAAGTCACTGCAATCAAAGCATGATGATGCACAGTGTTCAGGTGGGAAAGAGAAAACTAACTAATCCTCAGGAGAGCAAACAAATCCATTAAATAGCTAGTCAAAATTAGAAAAGGGAATCACAACCAAAAATATGAATGAGTTAGGAAAAATGGAAAAAAATCATTTAAAAAAGTTCATTCATTCATTCAATTGCTCATCACAGATATTTGGGTACCTACTCTGTGACCATCTGGGTTCTGGACATACAAGGGTACTTCAAAAAGTTTATGGGAAAATGGAATTAAAAATAATGCTAATCTTTCTGTGAACTTTTTGCAGTATGCTCTGATAACACACAACAACAAATAAAACACAAGAAAGTGCTGCTTTCACGGAGCTTATACAGAAAGCCTGAAGATGGTATACTATATGTGTAGGAAAAAATGGGAGTTGAATATTTTAAAAGCCAGGCTTTCTTCCAGAAAAGTCTTCTATATGGCTATCTAGCAGAATGAACTCATCCCATTTAAAAAAAAAATTGCATGATGATAGAGATCAAGAAAGTGCATAAAACTGAGGCTGTCACTTATAAATCAACACTAATTAGGAAAAAATAATTTAAGGAGACATCACTACAATGAACTCAAAAGCCAAGAGTAAAAGTTTCCATATGAAAAGGAGGAAATCAGCTACAGAACTGGAGGGGCTACTTAACAACCATGACACAAATGATGGTTTGAGACCAAAGAGGAGCATAGAGAGGCTTGGCGAGGTATTGTCTGGGTCTCCATATTGGAGGAATTTAGAACTCTCAACTTTCTTTGGAAGCTAATTGAGCAGAAATATTTTTTTAAAAATATGTATAAGATCACAGGCTGTTCTAGAACTAAAAAGCTGGGTACAAAAAGAAAAGAAATACTTAGGTCCCCAAGTTACCTACCCAAGAATTTAGGTGCACATAAAAGACAATATTATGAAAGTTTTGACTAATATATTATCACGTATAATATGCAGGAACAAATAGCCTCTGGGCATTGACTAGCAGAGAAATGGCAGATTGTCAAAGGGACTTTCATCCATAAGAAAATCTCCAAACGGTGCCCAGGAACTGCAGTGGGAGACTCTCCCTTCTATAACTGGCAAATTAGTGCGGAGAATGATAAAAAGAAAAACATAATGTTCAGGGAAGCACCACCTTTTAAGGGGGAAGAATGTGCCTTCGCTGTTTCTTAGAGTTCATTAGGGTATAAAGTTCTAACTGTCCATTTTCAAGATTCAAAGAAAGTCTTCTACTGCCTGATGAATACATACTTACCCTAGCCAATCCCTTTTGTAAATAGGGTAGTGAACTCTTTGTTACTCCAGGCTATTAGAGGCAAACTAGAATTTAAGTTCCATGAGAGCAGAGATTTCTTTTTTTTTCCTTTTTGTCTTTTTTACTGACCGGCAACAGGATCGCAACCCTCGGTGTTGTGCCCGCACCGTGCTCAGCCAGTGAGCGGGAACCGGTCTCCACATGGGATCCGAACCCTCGGCAGGAGTGCCCCCACGCTCTCAAGCGGTGCACTCCCCAGTGCGCCACTGGGCCGGCCCGAGAGCAGAGATTTTTGTCCCCATGCTCTCAAGCGGTGCACTCCCCAGTGCGCCACTGGGCCGGCCCGAGAGCAGAGATTTTTGTCTGATGTTTTGCTCACAGGTAAATCTTCAGCACATAGAACAAAGTCTTGCATATGCTAAGTGCTCAATCAGTATTTTTTGAATGAATTAAATAGGCCCAGGGAGAGTCAAGACTCATGCATTATCCAAGAAAGAGAGGTCCAGCAGAGTCAGCAAGAACAAGAGGTAGAAGCTTGTCCAGGGAAGGCAGGTGAGTTAGGAAGCAGTAGGCAAGTGCCATAAATATCAGTAGGCACAACTCAGAATCTAAGAGCGTAGAGAGTCAGCAAGGATTTCAGCCCTCTGACCTTAGCAGACACATTTTAAACCTTACATTGTTGGGTTCTGTCTGTAGGTGTGGACAGATTTGGGCTTGAAGGGTTTGAACCTTGCTGGAGTAAGTTACATGCTGCACATGAGGTCTTTCTCTGCAGAGGTCAGGGCCAGAAATATTCACTTTGTCTTATACACATGGAACTAGTTATCCCTCACAAGGCAGAGCTGAAATACAGTTCTAGAAAAAACCACACAGACAAAACCAGTTTATCACTATAATGCATTGTTTAAAGGAAGTTAGAGATATTGGTTGTATTTCAGGGAAGACCATGAGATGACAGTGTTATGTTCTTCTATTAAGTATCCCTAGATGATACTCTAGGAGAAATAATACTGGTTTGGGTGGACCACTGAAACAACCTAGGGTATAGTGAGTAGTGTTTTCTGACCGTAGATGTAAGCTCTCATAGAAGGAAAACATAGTGTGGGAAAAATAAAATGGCAGTAATAATGCCAGCCAGTCAGTCAGCAGTGAAATGAAAGACTACCCTGGGTAGAGCCATGTCCTGGGTCTGTGAAAATAAAACTATTTATTGCTTTCCTTTATGCCTCATTTACATTACTTTATTTTTTTCTCACAGTAATCCTAATATTAGGTATTATTATATTCTTCTCAGATATGAGAAAGTCAGTGAGAAAGTAACACAGTTGGGAATAAAATCCACATTTGCCTCACACCAAAGCTACTGCATTTCCATCATGACTCCACTGTTATCACTGGAAGCCAAAGACAAAGGGGAAATTTCAAAAGCAACAAGAGAGAAGTGACTGATCACATATAAGAAATCCTCAGTAAGATTTACAGCTGATTTCTCACTGGAAACCATGGAAGCCAGAAGGCAATGGGATGCAATATTCAAAGTGCTGAAAGACAAAAACTATCAATCAAGAATTCTATATCTGGCAAAAATATCCTTCCAAAATGACAGAGAAATTAAGACATCCACAGGTAAACAAAATCTGAGAGAGTTTGTTGCTATGAGACATGCTGTACAAGAAATGTTAAAGGGAAACCTTCAGGCTGAAATGAAAGGCACTAGACTATTACTTGAATTCACATGGAGAAATTAAGGACAACAGTAAACAAAGCCACATAAAAGATTGTGAAAGACAGTATTTTTTTGCTTGTGACTCCTCTTTTTTTCCTATCTGCTTTAAATGACAACTGCATACAGCAGTACATATAAATTGATATTGATAGAGACACAATGCATAATGATGCAATCTGTGACAATAACAACATAAAGTGGAAGTACAAGGTTATATATTGTAGTACAGGAATTTTTGAAACACAAAAACTACCAAAACCAATTAAAGAATAAACAGGAAATTTGAATAGACTTTTCAAAACAAACAAACAAAAACCAAAAAAACAAAAGAAAACAACTCAGGACAAGATTATTTCACTGATGAATTCTACCAAACGTTTAAAAAAGAATTAACAGCACTCATTCTAAAATTCTTCCAAAAAATGTAAGAGGAGAGAATACTTCCTAATTTATTCTATGTTTATTCTAGTATTACCACAATTCCAAGCCAGACAAAAACATCACAAGAAAAGAAAACTATAATACCTCTTAACAATATAGATGCAAAAATCCTCAACAAAATTCTAGAAAACTAAATCGAGCAACATATTAAAAAGATTATACACCATGGCCAACCAGGATTTATCCCAGGAGTACAAGATTGATTCAGCATATGAAAGTCAATCAATGAAACACACCATTATTAATAGAATAAAGGGTAAAAATCCATATCAACTCAGAAAAAGCATTGGACAAAATCCTAAAAACACTTAGCAAAGTAGGAACAGAAGGGGTCTTCCTCATCCTGATGAAAGGCACTTACGGAAAACCCACAGTTAGCATTATACTCAATGGTGAAAACTGAAAGCTTTCCCTCTAAAGTCAGGAGCAAGACTAGATTGTTTGCTCTTGCCAATTCCTATAAAAATCCCAGCTACCATTTTTGCCGAAATTGACAACCTGATCTAAAAATTCATATGGAAATGTAAGGGACCTAGAATAGCAAAAATAATCTTGAAAGACAATAAAGTTGGGAGACTCACACCTCATGATCTGAAAACTTACTACAAAGCTGTGGTAATCAGGATAATGTAGTAGGAGTAAGAATGGGCAAATAAGTAAGTGGAACAGAATCGAGAGTCCAGAAATAAACCCTCACACTTACGGCCAATTGAATTTTAACAAAGATGCCAAGACAATTTAATAGAGAAAGAAAAGTCTTTTCAACAAGTGGTGCTGGGACAACTGAATATCCACATGCCAAAGAATGAATTTTGACCCTGACTTCATACCATATACAAAAATAAAGTCAAAATGGATCAAATACCTAAATATAAAAGCTAAAACTATAAAGCCCATTGAAGGAAATATGGGTGTAAATCTTTGTGAACTTAGATTAAATATGACGTCAAAAGCACAAGCAACAAAGAAAAAAATAGATAAATTGAACACAATTTTGTGCATCAAAAGACACTATCAAGAGATAGAAAAGACAGCCAACATCATGGAAGAAAATATCTGCAAATCCTGTATCTGATAAGGGTTTAGCATCCAGGGTATATTAAAAAAAAAACAACCTTACAATCCTATAACAAAAAGCAAAACTACCCAAGTCAAAAATGGGCAAAGGACTCAAATAGTCATCTTTCCAAAGCTAATACAAATGGCTACTTCTCAGCATCAGTAGTCAGTAGAGACATGAAAACGAAAACAATGGATACCACTTTACATGCAAAAGGATGGCTAGAATTTTAAAAAAAGAAAAGAAAAATAACAAGCATTGGTGAGGAAGTGGAGATATTCGAATCCTCAAACATTACTGGTAGAAATGGAAAAGGGTACAGCTGCTGTTGAAAGCAGTTTGGCAGGTTTTCAAAAAGTTAAATGTAGAGTTACCATATGACCCAGAAATTTCACTTTTAGGAATATACCTAAGGAAATTGAAAATATATGTTCATCAACAGCATTATTCAAAATAGCCCAGAAGTGGAAACAACCCAAATGTCCTTCAACTGATGACTGGATAACAAACTGGATGGAATATTATTCAGTCATAAAAAGGAAAAAAGTACCAATAAATGCTACAACATGAGTGAACCTTGAAAACATGCTAAATGAAAGAAAGAACAAAAGGCCACATATTGTGTGATTCAATTCATAGAAAACATCCAGAGTGGGAAAATCTATAAAGACAGAAAATAGATCACTGGTTGTCAAGGGATGAGAAAAGGGAGGAATTCAGAGGTACGAGGCTTCTTTTTAGGGTGATGAAAATGTTCTGGAATTAGATAGTGGTGATGCTTGCCCAGGGTTGTAAATATACTAAAAACCACTAAACAGTACAATTTAAAATGGTTAGAGTACTGAATTTTATGTTATGGGAATTTCATATCAATTTTTTTTAAAAGTAATGCATAGCCTTGATGGATTGTAGGCAAATTTGAATATTTAGGTCCTCTGGCTGCAGCTGGAGAATGGATTGCTGAGAGTGGCCATGCAGAACCAGGTGACCAGAAATCAGGGCAGGCCAGGTGTGGGCCAGGACCATGAGTAGGGCTGACGCAGCCACCAGGTGCAGCAGACACAGTGCCCAGGGCCTGTGGTACATTTTATAGTGGCCCATAAAAACGTTTTAATTTTTGGTTTTCTTAAAATCAGAATTTAAAAATGAATATAATAATGATGAATCCATAATAATGAATCCAGCCTAGACTATATTTATCTTTATACCAACAAAGTCATAAAATATAATTCTAAATATTTTTTATGGTGGAAGGGACCCGTAATGGCAGAAGAGCCCAGGAACCACTGAAGCAATAGTGTGGCTCTGGTCAAGTGAGCAGAGATAAAGTGACATAGAAGGGTACAAGAAATATTTAGAAGATAAAAACTGATGGGGTTGGTGGTCAGACATGGGGGTCATACAGCTCGGTGGTGAGTGGTGGTGTCGACTGCTAAGATGGGAAGCCGGGGAGAAGACTGAATTTGGAGGAGTGATGATGCATTTGGCCTTGGACGTGCTTCGTCTGGGGTGTCTGTGGCACTGCACAATGCAAATGGACAGTCTGTGTGTAAACCCTACTGTGGTCCAATTAGCAAAGTTTCATTTCTTTGCTCTGCAACTGGGCCATGAGAATTGCTTTACTAAATAGAAGCTTATTTTGATATGACATTCATTATGCTGGAATTTTACCCATCTTATATTTATTAAAGTAGTCTGAAGTCTGGGAACTGTTTGGAAAGATCCCAGGAAGTATCATTCTTTTGCTGAAACGTGCAAACTCTATCAGTACTGATTACATTTTGCAAGATGCAAACAAAAAAATGTTGATTTGAAAAAAAAAAAAAAAGGAAAAAAAAAAAAATTTGAAGATACTATGTTGCTGGCTTTAAAGTTGGAGGAAGGGGCCCCATACCAAGGAGTGCAGGGAGCTTGTAGAAGCAGGAAAAGGCAAGGAAATAGATTCACCCCTAGAGCCTCCGGAACGAAGCTCTGCCACCCCATTGAAACAGCTGACATCTAGAACTGTAAGATACTAAACTTGTGTTGTGTTAAGCCACTAAGTTTGTGGTGATGTGTTACAGTAGCAATTGCAAACAAATATACCTAAACCGTCAAAACTTCAGTTTCTGCATCCTCTCTTCTGGTAGTGTGGTTCAGTACCACGGTAGCAGTTTGGCAGGTTAGAGTCTGCGATGGTTCACAACTTGACTAGATTAAGCAATACCTAGAAACCAGGCAAAGCATTATTTTTGGGGGCCGGCCCGGTGGCGCACTGCTACAGTGTGCCGCTTGGGAGTGCGGCGGCGCTCCCGCCAAGGGTTCGGATCCCACATACAGACCGGCTGCTCACTGGAGTGAGCGAGGTGCGGGCGCAACACCGAGGGTTGCAATCCCGTTGCCAGTCACGAAAAAAGACAAAAAAAAGGAAAAAAAAAAAGCATTATTTTTGGGTGTGTCTATGAGGGTGTTTCAAGAAGAGATTAGCATGTAAGCCTCAGTGGAGTGAGTGGGAAAGATCCACTCTCAATATGGACAGGCACCATCCGATCCGCTGAGCACCTGGAGAGAAAGAAAAAGAGGAAGGCAGACAATACCATGAACGCTGAAGCATAAACAACAAATTACATTAAACAAGCCATGCTATGTACATCCCCATTGGAAACACATTAGAAAATGAAACTCAACAGCTGCCAAATGTACTAAATGATCAGATCAGGAGGAAGTGAATGTCTTTTTGAAGCTCTCCAAAAGGATTTTTACAGTTGAAGCATTAAAAAAACAGAGATAATATACATTTGATGGTGGCCTTAGACATATCTTATATATCTTTTGACAACATTCTCAGTTGATGTTTCATAAAAACCTTTGTTTCTTCAATTATATCTGATAATGTGGCACATTTTGTAAATTAAAGAGAAACTGATGTCTTTTGCAAAATGCTTATATAAAAAAAGATATGGCATCCAATTTAGTCTTTTCTGTAATAAAATAAAACCTGACCCAACGCATCATAATAAAAAAGTAGCTGAATTATACCAGATCATCTGTCCCTAAGAAATGCCCGAGTCATCGTTTTGAAAATTTCTTTCAAACATCAGTAGAGTGTGAGTTTTTTTGCTTTTTTGTTTTTTTTTTTTTTTTTGTAAAATTAACTCTATGCTAAGAATCTTTTACCTTTAAATTTCTTTTTGACAATTACAAATTTGGGGATCAACCAGAGCCATAAAATCTCTATCCATTGAGATCTAACCATCTCTTTTATTCCTTTTGACTCTGATGCCTGGGGTACTGGTCAGGCCAAAAACAATTAAACAGAATGTAGGTCAATTCACCAGGTGATCA
>NW_007732667.1:58441-67395 GCF_000696425.1 Galeopterus variegatus
GTACGGGCGCAACACTGAGGGTTGCGATCCGTTGCCGGTCACGAAAAAAGACAAAAAAAAGCATTATTTTTGGGTGTGTTTATGAGGGTGTTTCAAGAAGAGATTAGCATGTAAGCCTCAGTGGAGTGAGTGGGAAAGATCCGCTCTCAATATGGACAGGCACCATCCGATCCGCTGAGCACCTGGAGAGAAAGAAAAAGAGGAAACCTCAGGTGACTTTCGTGCTCTATTTCTGCTGGTGCTGAGACACACTCTTCTGTCTGTGGATGTCTGAACTCGAGACTCTTCACAGCCTTTGGGTTCCAGGACTTACAGCAGCGGCACACCCAGCTCTCAGGCCTTCAACCTTGACTGAGAATCACACCATTGGCTTCCTTGGTTCTGAGGCTTCCAGACTTGGACTGAATCACTCTGCTGACATCCAGTTTGCAGAAAGCCTATCATAGGACTTCTCACCCTTCTTAATCACATGAGCCAGTTAATGTAAGTCCCCTCTCATATATTTATATACGTATCTTATTGGTTCTGTCTTTCTGAGAACCCCGACTAATACAGATTTAAAAAGAAAAAAATTTTCATTTACAGGAGAGAGGGGAAACCACCCGAAAGGATGAGCACTGGGTAATGGAGGAGAATGAAACTCTCCACCGAAGATTTCCTCTTGTTCACCTAAAGCCAGGGAAGCCTACAAACCTCCCTGCTCTGCAGAAGCATGAGCCCCTCAGCAGGTGATTTGCATTTAAGGCTGACCCACCAGAGGTGGCTCGTCCTTCTGTTCTCTCCTTGCTCAGGTTTGTAAAGTACCATGGGGAACAGAAGAAGTGAGAGCAATAGAAATGTAACTGCAAACTTGGCCGGGCTGCAGCAGGAAACACTCCCAGGAAGGAACAAATTCCAGAAACTGTAGACAGAGAGACAGACTCAGCCGGTCAGACAGGCAGACTAGCAAAGTCTATAGTTAGCAGAGGAAGCGAAGGAAGGGTCTGCTGTGGCAGGCACAGAAGCGTGCATACCCAGGTGGCCAACACAAAGGGACAGTGCGAGGAAATAAGAGAAAATGGACAAGACGGGAGGGAAATAATAACCTAGGACTACTCACTAAATGGCTGCAATAACACTTTCATGAGAAGGGATCGATGGTTAACACCCGGATGTATTTTAGTTTTATCACTGCAGTCGTTACTTTATGAGCTCATTATATTTAGACACAGAAATGCTTCAGTTAACCTCCAGCGTGGTTCATTTAGAAGTGTGTGTGTTCTAATCTTTTTAACTAGCTCAATCTTTTGTATTTATAAAGCTCTGAATTTATTCCAATCTTTTTTAGTAGAGGTTTCTTAACCATGTAGAATCAAATAATATGAGCTGTTTCCATGAAAATGCCCTAATTATTAGTCGGATCAGGTGAAATGGATCTGAACTAGAGATCATGTTGGTTTTTTGGTGAGGCTAGAAAGTTCAGCCAGAATTATTTCCAAGCCCTGAGCAAAATACTATATATGTGTGTGTGTGTGTGTGTGTGTGTGTGTGTGTGTGTGTGTGTGATGAGGGGTTATTAGGGGAAGTGTCTGGCAGGGTTCAGGGGGAATGTTACTATAGAGGGGCAGTAATTGGAGTGAAATCTGAAGGGTGTGCAGGTTCTAGAAAGAAAAACAACCCAGTATTGGGTTATTATCCAAGTGAGCTGGAAAAGGATAGAGTGCCAAACAAAATGAAGAAGGGAGCCAGGAGAAGAGGGTTTTGAAGCACATGTTGAAGAGTGAGCCTTTAATTTGCTTCTCATGTAATGGTTGTGGGCACGTTGGGAATGTTAAAGGAGCTCAGTAGAAGGGATAAATGATTTTTTAGTTTGGTGTGCCAATGCATACACCAATCACATAATAGGTGTTCAATAATCCTAATGATGGATAACGCTCCTGGGTAAGGAAAAGGGAGGGTAGCTTATGTCCATGTGTATTAGTCTGTTTCTGTTGCTTATAACAGAATGCCTGAAAGGGGGCAATTTATAAAGAAATGAAATTTATTTCCCACAGTTTGAAGGCTGGGAAGTCCAAGGTGCACGGAACACACCTAACGAGGGCCTTCTTTGGAGGTGACTCTCTACAGCGATGCAGGGTGTCACATGGTGAGAATATGGCAAGAGTAAGGGAGCAGCTAAACTTCTCACTTGCCCTCCCTGTAAAGCCATCAGAACCAACCCATTATTCCATAAATGAATCAATTCATTCACAAGCGTGCAATCCTCACAATCTAACACCGCTTGAAGGCCCACTCTTCAATTACCACAGTTGGATTTTCTGCCCTCTTAGCAATGTTACAATGGGTGCCAAGTTTCCAATACTTGAACTTTTGGGGGACACATTTAACTCATAGCAGCATGCCCATCGGAGGAAGAACCTAGCCATGGCAAAATGCATGAAATGATTAAACGGTCCTGTCCACCAGCTGTGGCTGTCAAAGAGACATTTAATGGTGCTGCACAGGAACTGTCATGGCTGATGGCATTCCCAAATCTTCCCAAGAGAGGATCCTTACAGCTCCAGTTCTAACAAGGAAGTCTCCACACCCATGTTACCCTGCATTGCCACATGTCCTGAAGAACATACCCTAAAGGAAGAAGGACCTACCCCAAGAGAACTCAGGTTGCCCACACACACTTTGGATGGACAGACCAGGAGCCGTCACAAGTTAAAGACAGCACTTGGCAGCGTGCATTAGAGGGAAGCAAAGATTTCTGGAGAAATCAATTGATATTGAGTCAAGTTTGAAAGTGCTTAGCAAAAAGGCTTAGGCAAAGACTTAGACTTGTTAATAAGATTTAGGAAGACATTCCAGAGTAGACTGCGTTAGTTACATGGGACAAGGATTACATGCCACACTCGGATTATTCACATAGCCACCCTGGTCTTCTCTAAGATGACTGGAAAAGGAATGTCATGGTCTACTCTAAATTGCTTATATTCTAGTATATGTAAATATGCACGGTAAATTCCAACATTCTTACTGCTTAAGTCTGTGTTAATTGAGTCCTTTTGTTGGTTTCATGAAGTGTTGAGTAGAAGTATTTTTTCTAGTATTAATAAATATAGGTAGCTGAGCTGTGGTTCAGTATCTTACTCTCTGAGTGGATGATACAGTGTGTGCAGCATTCTCAGGGAGGCTGTATCATACAGTGATGCAGCACAAAACCTAGAGACCCAGAGAACCTGGATCCAGAGTTATTTCTGCCACTTCACAGTTTTGTAACGCTAGGCCATGACTTCACTTCTCCAGGCTTCAGTTTTCTCATTTTTAAAATGTGGGTTAAGATAGCACCTCCCTCTAGGATGCTTATGAGGAAAAATATAGTTGATGCATGTGAAATACTAAGCCCAGCTCAGAAGAGGTGTTCCATGTAGCCTCATTATTATTAATGATTAGTCTCCATATGGGTTATTTCTGCCTAAGAGTGTTACATGTGATAATCGGATCACCCTAAGCAGTGTGAGTCAGAATCATACCCAAGAGCTGGTGCTTTGTGGAAGAGTTGGGCATGAGAATGAGGCCGTAACCACCAAATATTCAGTAAGCCTTGAGCACCTGTTCCTCTGCTTTCGTGGTTTGGCAGCTTCCAACAAATTCTCTGGAAAAATCTGTCCCCATTTGTAGAAGAGGATTAAACTACCTTTCCATCCTCTGCAGGGCTAGAGCATACCCTGGGGCTTGAGGGGTGATTAAACATGGAAAATCCAGGAAGGGAAAGAAATGTTTTCTTTCTCACCACCGGGAAGACACTGCAGGTGCCTTCCCAAATGCAAAAGAAAGCTGATGCCCACCCTCGGCTCCTGCTGACAAGATCAGCTGTCCTCAGGGGTCCTGAGCACAATGTTTACCTCCCAAGGGAAATGCTGCTCTTTCACAGATTGAAGGAGCCTACGAGATGTCAGAACAGGACATTCCTGAGGCCTGGGAAGAGGGTCCAGCCCTCCATGGTGGGCAGCAGACTCAGCTTTCCGTCTTCCATCCCTGATCTTGTATGGAACAGGATTCATCCTGGGTCTTGCAGAGGTGGGTGCTAATTTCCGCTTCAGTGGTCTTCCAGGATGCCTTGTCCTGGACCTGTCCCTCCTTGCAGTGGAGTCCTAAATGCACTGCCTGCCAGGTGGGGCCCACCAGAGAGAAGACATCAGCCCTGATGGGCAAGAAGGAGCTGGCTGTATTTCCTGGAGAAGGATTTGTTTCTTCCTTGATGACTCTTCAAGAAGGTGATGTGTTGGCCACAGCATGGGAGCTTTTCACTTTTTATCTCCACGGGGCTGATGTGCTCAAGGGGGAAGAAGCAGGTACAGCAGAGCTCAGCATTGGCCCAGCTGACCCAGGGGGCTGTGGCTATCCCCAGTGCCTGCTCCCTGACTCTCCCCTCTCTCTGCCACTGTCCAAATCACCCCTTTCATTTCAACAGCCTCTCAGAACTCACCAGGCAGATTTATGATTCTCGCCTCATTTATTCCACAAGATAATCTTGTGCACATGAAAAAGGGAAACTAATAGATCCTGGTCATCTATTACACCTCACACCTGACATGCACTGAAAATAAGAATGGCTGACATTTATCACTGTATGCCAAGCACTGTTTTAAATGCTTCACAGGATTTTTTTTTTCACTTGCTCCTCACAGCAACCCAATGAAGAAGTTTAAGTATTGTTACCCCTTTTTTAGATGAAAATAACTGAGGCCTTTAGAGGTTGAGTCACTCATCCAACATGACTCAGCTAGCAGGCATCCAAGGTCAATTTAAAACCAGCTGTCTGATGGCAAGGGCAGGCTCTTCGTAGTAACAATAATGCATCCCTTGCAGGGTTGCAAAGAACTCTCATGACAAACTTTTTTTTTATTGGTTATGAATATTCATGAGACACAAAGCTGATTGTCATCCCTTGTGCCCAAAATGTGAAGGCCAGATCCAGACTGTCAGCATACCCATTACCATGAATTGAGATTGTACCCCGTGTCCCCTACCCAGTTATCCCCAACCTCCCTCCCCATCCCCCTTTCCCATGCTTCACTTTGTGTCCCTAGGTATGCTCTCTCTCTTTGCAACACACCACTGTAGTCTTTCCTTGACAAACTTGTCATGCAGGAGTCATTCACATCTTACAGATGAAGATCTTTATCATTTAGTCATAATCTTGGTTCATGGCTCACTTTCAGTATTGGATCCAAGGATGTCCTCATTTTTTCATTTATTTATTTGTTTTTACTTATTAAGTTCCTGTGAACTAAGCACCCAATGTAAAACTAGGACTTGACAATGATTTTTATAGTGCAACTCTCCCTTGGACAGCCCACCTCTCTTCCTTTACTCAAGAGAAGGATGTCTATCATCCTGTGTTCCTAATTTTGTTCCTTTAAAGTTTTATCTCATCTCTGTAAAGTTCTAAAAATAGAGCATACTTTAAAATTTTAGAGTTTTTGAAAACTTGATATGAAAAGGTAAAAAGTTGTATGAAAAGGAAAAGAGGCCTTTTCCAGGAAGCATTAACTTACAACCAAGACTAAGTGAAGCCTAAAGAAATATCTGGTTTCATGGCTGTATATTTACAGAGTTATTTTCATTTAAAAGTTGTTTCCAAATATTTTAGGAAGCCATTGTGGGTGACTTTTAAATTATTGGAAAGGAAAGGTACTCATGTCTCAGTGAAATTTTTATTAGTTGAGAATTACTGTTGAGAATTTGGAAGAGCTTATGGGCGATTTAGAATGGAGGAAAAGTTTGAAACATTCCCATGAAGGCTGCCTTAGAAAGTTTGAAAGGACTTGAAAAGACAAGTTAAAAATAATTTTTAAAAAGAGAGAGAGAGAAGGTAATTATTAGATACAGAGACTTTTTATATGGCCGGGTGATAAAACAGGCTGGTTATTAACCTGGCAGGTAGAAAGAAAACCCACTGATGATAATTGGGGAAATTAGCTTTCAGAATGTAATTCTTCCTCTTCCACCATTCTTCGGAGGAAATAAATGCTTTATTGAAGCAGCTCCATGAGAATCTTTACAATTTCTTGGAAGAGTCGGTTATTCAAGAGGCTTTTGTGACTACAAAACAGTTATTTAAGTCATTTCCTGAGGAAAGAAGTTTGGAAGAAGATAAAAATTAATGCCAGTTTAGCTATTAGTGGGGGAAATGATGAGGTCTGGAAGAGGTGTTTACCAGCTTCACAGGGCTTTCTGTGGCTCTCAAGGCAATGTCACATTTTGGTAAACATGACAGCTGAGTTCTATCGTGGCATACTAGGAACCACTTTCTTATCAAGTTCAATGCCATGATGTAATTCTAGGAATGCTGCAAAAGATATAGTATTGTGTGTCAGGTTTTATGGTAGGAAACAAACAAACAAACAAAAACAAGGAAAATAGAGCTACGTGAACCACATTTCCCTTCCTAAAGGACTCGTATTAGAAGAGAGAAAGACTTGTTTTTGCTGATAGTTCACTGGCAAATGATTTAAGTCTAACAACCTTGTACCTTGGGGTCCTTTATCAGGAGATAATCAGAACTCGTGATAGTGAGAAACATAAAATCATTTTAATACAGGACTTTTGTGCAGTGAATCTACTGGTATAATAGGTATAGAATGAACCAAATAGCTCTGGAAAGAGTAACATAAGCCATAGCTGAACTGGATTTATGTGATTTCTTAGATGTGGAAAATGAGGAATTGTGATTGCACAAGATTACTGGGTTGTCACAGTTTTCACTCTGGATATGGAACATAGATTATCGTAATTTTTAAAAGAATGCTGCTTAAATTATGGGCATTTGTAAGTTTGCTTAGCTTCTGAAGAACCTATTTCTAATTTCCTGCTATAAAGAAAAGAGCTGTGTGCACGGTCAACCTCTTTTTCTTGTGTTAAGTGCACATTGCCAGGTTTTTTTGTAGTGAGTGCTCGGGTTGTAGATGCTTTTCCTTTTTATATCAGTCTTTCCTTGTCCAATTCCTTCATTGCCATAATAGTCTTTTGTGTGTATGTGTGTGTGTGACATCATGCCCACTTGTAGGGTGATAAATTGGGTGTCATTTTGAAGCAGTCACAATGTATCATGTTAGAAGCTTGCATTAAGTTGCTGGTTAATTAAATAACCTCTGTCTTTTACTGCAACAAACTTGAGTTTTATTAAGTTAGAAAATTTACAACCAATAGCATAATCAATAAAACATTAACAAACATGTCACCCTGACAAACCTTTCATATTGATTTTCACATTCTTACAAAGCCTGCCTGTAGCTTGACATAAAAAAACACTACCAGTGAAATGCGTGGGACCATGTTAGCCAAATGCACCATTCCACAGGGCAGTCATGAAACTTTTGTGATTGCTGTTGGTTCTGATTATTTGGATGTCTTTGCTTATAGAGATGCTTTCAAAAGGCTTCACTGCTGAAGGAGTTGAACACCAGACTTCGCCCATAATGACAGAGCTAACAGCAAGGATGTCACGCTAACTTTCATTTGCAGGTGACTGTAGATTAAGGAAAGAACTGAAGCAATTTTCTGTCTAATTCAAATAACCACCTCAGCTTCGGCATGTGACCTTATCTGGAAAAAGGATCTTTGCAGATGTTAATTAGGTTAAGTATCTCGAGATGAGATCACCCTGGATCCCCCGGGGATGCCTTAAATCCAATTCACGTGTCCTTATAGGAGACAAAAGAGGGGACCCCAGGGAGCAAAGACGAAAGCAGAGATTGGAGTGAATTCTCTAGAGGATGAATTTGTACCTAGAGCCTTCAGAGGGAGCATGGCCCTGTGACACCTTGATCTTGGACTTCTGGCCTCCAGAAGTATAAAAGAATAAATTTCTGTTGTTTTAAACCATACTTTGTGGTAATTTGTTTCAGTAGACATAATAAAATAATTCACTTAAGCCTGGGTGCAACCCTGGATTTTAGATACTGTTACTATCATAGTCTATGTTATAGATAAGGAACCTGAAATACAAGGACATTAAGCAACCTGGCCAAGGGTTCCCAGCTCGTAGGTGGTGGTTTGTGAGAGGATGGCTCCCAGGACTCTCCACATGTCCATGAGCATAATCATTGTACTGGGAGTCCTGAAGCAGACACAGGTTGCTAAGCTATTGAACCAAACCATTGTCTTTCATTGCTCCTCCAACTTCCACTTCAACCTGTTTTTTTTTTTTTTTTTTAATGCTAAATGCAGAAAACTAGTGCAACTCAAAAGGAAAGAAAATGCCGAAAGTGTCCACAGTCCCATCTCCTCAAGTGAACCCTTCTTTACACGTAATTTACACCCCTCAAACTGCACAGCCACGCATTTTACATGAAAGCAGTGAGTTTTAGCATTCATCATGATTCCCAGATTTCTTAGTAAAATTCCAAAAACAACACATAGGATTGCCATTAACAACTGTTTATTTTGCCAACTAAGGCCACCGAAATGGCAGCGAAACAACACAAAGCCTACTGGCCAAAAATCACCATCATTGCACAAAGAAAGTTCATCTCCACAAATGCAAGACTATAATCTCAGAATGAAGAACAGTGCTATAAATTAAATCTATGTAAGTTTGTAAAATACTCGATACCTTGCTCTTAATTTTCTCACTAATGCCATGGATTGGCAGAAATTTCATTGTCAACCAGTAGCAATCTGTGGTCTAGTCCAGAGCTTCTCGAACTTTAATGTGTTAGAACATTTAGGCCTCTTATCCAAATGTAGATTTTGATTCACTAGGTTTTGGGTGGGGTTTGAGATTTGGCATTCCTACAAACTCCCATGTGATGTGGAAGCTGCAGGTCTATGGGTTGTGAAGCCGTAGATGGTGACACATCTTTTTGTAGTCTGATTTTTTTTTCTTTAGGAACCTATTATGAACATTTTCACATATCAATGAACATTGGTTTCCGAGATGACATTTTTTTTTTTTTTTTTTGTCTTTTGTCTTTTTCCGT
>NW_007732667.1:68395-77325 GCF_000696425.1 Galeopterus variegatus
TTTTTTTTTTTTTTTTTTTTGTCTTTTGTCTATTTCCGTGTCCGGCAACGGGATCGCAACCCTCGGTGCTGCTCCCGCGCCTCGCTCAGCCAGTGAGCGGGAGCCGGTCTGTATGTGGGATCCGAACCCTCGGGCGGGAGCGCCGCCGCGCTTCCCAAGCGGCGCACTATCCAGTGCGCCACCGGGCCAGCCCTCCCAGATGACTTTTAATGGCTGCATTTATACTCAGTCACATAAGTATACCTTGATTTAGTTACCTAATCTCCTATTGTTGATTATCTAGGTTGTTTTTCTTTTTCTTCTGTTTTTTTTTTTCTCTCTCTCCTATCATAAATAGGGTTGTGATGAATATTCTTGTACTACATTTTTGTGCATTGTCTGATTAGTTCTTTAGGAAATATTCTAGAAACAGAGCAGCCAGTTCAAAGGAAAAGCAAATTTGAAAAGTACACTTTAAAGACATTTAATATGTTTTCCTTTCATCCTAACCAAGCCCTGGGGTTGGGGGCAGCTCAGTGCTCCCTGATAGTCTGGGGCAATCACAGGACAGTGTGGGAGGCTGGAATGGGAGACATCTGGGGCGCTGTACCCTGACTTGTGTGTCTGGAAAGCCTTTTGAGAATACAACATTTAGGCTGCAACTTTCTGAGTCTGTCTGTTTGCAGTTGTGCTCAAAAATGCATGTTAAATGCCCGCATGATATACAATTCCTGATAGACTTTATAGCTAAAGGGTTGTTGCATGACTGCATAGCATCACCTTAAATACAAAACTTAAAACAAGCCCCTCAAAACAAATCAAAGCAAAATAAGATAATTGCTAGTAATATGTTAGGCCTGTTTGTATCTTCAACTTTTAACTAGGCTTAGGGAAAGGCAGAGGAGAGGATAGTATCTGTAGTGGTTAATGCGCTCAGGTAATGGGACCCTACCCTCAAGTTTAGCTCATACCTTCTCCTCCTTAAAGTAAGCACTTTCCCCACCTTCCTCCTCATGCTAAACTACAGAAGGTTTAGAAGAATGGAATATCTATTGTGCATGCTCTTAACTCTCTCCCATAGCCCAGCTACCACTTATAAAGAAACTTCTCTCAAATGCAAAGAAAGGGGAGCTGGGAGCTTTCAGTCTGGTTGTGGGGTCTTCAGCTGGAATTCTGTCAGGGGGAAAACAGACCCTCATTCTGTCAGGGGGAAAACAGACCCTCATTCTCTCTGGATGTGACCCTGCAAAGGTGGCAGAATGACCCACAATGACCCTTTGAGATTCCTCCCAGAACTCAGTGATTGTCAATAGATGCCTCTGTAAGAATAGGTAATGGATGTCCTGGGAGCAGGTAGTTGGGAATGGAAGGGAAAAGACAGAATTCAGAGTACAGGGAATTTCAATATGCTCTGATCTCTGATAAAAATGATGGAAAAACGGGACCATGGGGCAACCCCGCCCCTACCCACATCCAGACAAGCAATGGAGCATGGCTGGGGTCCTGAGACAAGGGTCATGGACTGCCTGTAAGAACATCTTAGAATGTATTTATTAGCCATGTGTGTTTTTTGGGGTGTGTGTGACTTGTCGCCCACATCCAGACAAGCAATGGAGCATGGCTGGGGTCCTGAGACAAGGGTCATGGACTGCCTATAAGAACATCTTAGAATGTATTTATTAGCCATGTGTGTTTTTTGGGGTGTGTGTGACTTGTCTGTTCATGTCCTTCACCAAATTTCTGTTAAGATTTTTCTAATTCATTTTTAAGAGTTCTTTATGCACTAAAGATGCCATCTTTGTGCGTTAAGTATGTTCCTTATCAATTGACTTTAAATTGAATTTGTGATGTTTTCCTTCATTTGTATGTTGAGAAAATAATTTTCTATCTAAATATTTTTAAAAAATGATGGCAAAACATTTAGGAGCAACAAAATATTTCTATTTCACTCTATTAAAGGAGGACAGTTCTTTTATTGGTATCACCTTTTGCATTATGCTGTCCTGATTAATAAACACTTTCATGACACAACATTGGATTGTTCAGAGGAACAAAGTATGTTAGTTTGTCATGTTGTAAAATGGGCATATTTTTGATGGTTCTTCACCAGGGATGACAAATATATGAGAGAAAACGTACAACATACCCCAACCTACTGCCCTCACATGCTGGTTTGATGCCTTGGCAGACATCACTAATCAATCACTACACTCTTCCTAGATCTATATGAGTTCCCAGGGCCTCCCACCCAGGGCTGCTGGCTTGTACCACTCCAGGAGGTTCCAGTTGTATCATACTCTGTGGGAATGTACCCCTGGAGTAATAAAAGTAGTAGCCCTGCTATTGTGCATGGGACATAGTACACACACAAAAAAGTTCACTGAGTGAACCAGGTAAGACCTCTGCATCCTTCTCAACATAACATTTCAAACAGCCGCAACAAATTGATTGGATTTGGCATGCAAGATGAACCTATTTGCTATTTCTGCTTTAAGGAAACATAGTAAGAGACTGCCAGCACAGAACATATTTAATCATCTTTGCACAAGTGTGTGTTGGGTACATGCATAATGTGTATGCAAATACAGTTTGCATAGAACATGCAATTTTCTCCCCTCCCTCCCTCCTACTCCATCCCTAAATATACAATTTCATAAAACCACACCTGCGACTGCTTATTGGAATGGGAAGGGGTCCAACTTATGTTCTCAAATTTATAACACTTGCCTGTGAATTTCTAAACCGTGGTTCCTGTAATAAACAACAGTGCCTGGCAGAAAGGTGCAAAATATTTATATCTGGGCCTAACAACGTTTGCATTGGCTTCCACAACCTGAGCTGACTATAGCCATGTTTGTGGACATTGCTCTTTTCTCTCTCCCTCCCAGTTTGGCTTCTTACCTGTCTCTCCCTCTTATTCCTCATTAGATTGGGAGAGGAATCAGACACAATCAGTACTGACGTAGACACTGGCAGACTCCCTGATCTGTTAACAATCAAAAAAGTAATTCAGGAAAAGAAGGCAGAATTTGCACATTTTATTTTCATCCCCCTCGGGTCCGTCATTATTGTTCAGCTTCACGACAGGATGGGAGATGCACTATTTTACCTGCCATGAAACATCTGGTGTAAAGACAATTTCTAAAAATAGATATCCTCTTAATCCCATTCCCTATTTACCTTTTCTGAAAAAACAGCATTAATTTAGAAATGTTCAGATCCTAACTAATCACATGGAAAACCATATCTTGCTTTCACATTTATCCCTTAGAAACCACTTAGTGGAAAAGGTCATAAAATGATTTCATTTCATTATTTTTAGAAGCTTATATTGAGTTTACAGTTTTGACAATGCAATGATCTGTCCCTGAGTCTATGGCCTCTTTTGCTAAAGAGCAGAAGGTAAACTTCTTATCTTGGCCAAAAAGTAAAAAATAGCAGGCAACGGTAGAAGGGAAGAAAAATATTTTGGATAAAGGATGGTTTGATTCAGTTAGCATTGCTGCATTGTGTTATTGAAAGAGCCTCGACTGGATACAGTTTGGCCCTAAATGTTGTGGTGAGGTTAGACTATCCTGTGGGAAATGCAGAACACTCTTCGTTTATTATAGTTTTGGAAAATGTCACAGGAACCACATTTAAAGTCCATTAAACACGATTGGAGTTGACAGGGTTCCTTTTGGTGAAAGGCTGGGTAAAAGCATAAACTAAAAGTTTCCTATCTGTTCAGACAACCTTAGGTAGTGGTTGATATCATAAGTTAAATTAATCAAAATGGGGAAAAAGCTAAGGACTCCCTTGGGAACACAAATAGCTCTTTAATAGTACTGGAAGTAGGAAGTCACAGTAGACTATCGGCTGATGCACCTTTTGTAAATTATAAATTTGCAAAATCCCCTCATGTAGTTATTAGTTGGCATGAATTTATTGCCAAATCTACCCCTGGAGATGTGATACAAAGGCACATGTTGGAAGATCTGAGATGTCGCTCAGTCTCTGCAGAAAGGGTGTCTCTTGCTGCCTGAGCTGGAGGCTGGAAAGGGGCTGAGAAAACCTAGGGTTGGTTTCCTCACAGTTTTTGTTAAAGCGTGTTGAGAGTTGGCTTCCTTTCTCTCCAGTTTTGGGACGTTGGGCCTCTGGGAGCAGTAATCCTCCAGCCAGGCTTTCAGAGAAGGTTCACGTCCATGTAAAACATGAATTTTCTGAGTCAGTTTGATAGACAAATGGTCTGGGAAGAGCTCTTGCTTTACCAACAGATAGAAATGAAGCTGGGAGTATTTCCTCACCCAGGCAGGGAGCGGACTGAAGCTGCGACAGAGAGACTGAGGCAGGCAACTTCACATACGCAGGGGACTAGGGAGGTGCAAGGGTGGGAAACTGCCTTCCAGGGAGTTGATGGGCAGCTGATCGTGGCTGCCATGGCGACCTCACCACCCACCATTTAACGATGTAGGAGTTATGAGAAAGTAGCACATACGGTCCTTGAGAATTAGATCCTCCTCACTTTGTTTCTTCTGCATTCCCAGCTCCTAGAACACACTGTAGGTTCTCGGAAAGAGCACAGTTTGCAGCTGAACACATCCCCTTCTTCTCCATTTATAAGCTGAGATCCCCTGGGTCTGTTCATTAACTTTGCAAAAATCGCATTTTTTCTTCTGTAAAATGAAATTATAGCACTTACCTCATAGGGCTGTTTTGAGGGTGAAACAACAAAAAGTAGGTAAAATGCCTATCACAGTCTGTCAATAAATGTTCATTATTCTGGGCTGGCCAGTTAGCTCAGTTGGTTAGAGCGCAGCCTTGTAACACCAAGATCACGTGTTCAGATCCCCGAACCAGCCGCAGCAAAAAGAAAAAAAAAATCATTATTTTCATGATTATAAAGTAAGTGAATGGTTGATAATAAGAAAAATGATTGTACTATGTGCTAGGCACTGTCCTAAGCATTTAGAGGTAGATACTATTATTATTTTCATTTAATAGATGGAAAACAGAGGCTCAGAGATGAAAAGTAATCTAATAGGAACAGAACAGATATTCTGTGGCTCCTGGAGGTGAGACCAGGGCAAGGACACGGGTCATAGGGCTTTCTCTTTGACAGGATCGGTCCCTCCTTTCATCTTGGTCTGTTGTCCCTCACAGACCTTGGGACTGCGCTGAGTGAGAATCCAGTGAGCTGCCCGAAGCTGGTGCTGACCAAGTATTTATGGAAGATTTTATTGCTATTTCCAACTGAGAACTTTTCGTCAATCATTTATGGAAAACATAAAAGCCAGTGGGATTCAAATAGGATAAAACAAGGTCAGAACCACTCTTCCAGATGCTGAGCACAGCTGGTTTTTGCTTAAGCTGTGGGAGCAAGCAAAGAAGACATTCGTTGGCTATTTGGGTCAGAAACATCATTTTAAAATCTCTCCTACATAATTCATCCTGTCCCAAATAGAATGTGATGTCAAATTTAGACCCTAAACCTTTTCATCCATCTCTTTTTCCCCCTCCTCCTCCTGTTCTTTTTCTTTTTCTTCTTCTCTCCTGGAATTGGTATGAAAAATAATAAGGATTCTATTCTGTAAAGTTAGAAAGCCTCTTTCTGGCGTGGTGGATATCGATATTCCAGAAACAAAATGGAGTGTGCCGAGGGCTTCCTTACAAGCCAAAATGCAGACGGCTCTTTCCTCCAACTCCATTTCATGCAGCCAGGGGAGTCTCTGTCCTGGGAGCAAAGAAGAAAGTTGATTTTAAACTCTGAAAATATTCATAATTCATGGGCAGGCTGAAAGTTTGTTAAATAAGTTAATGGCTGCTCTTTGAACTCAGAATGCCCCTATTACCCAAGGGGCTTTGGAGGGGTTTGAGAAGAGCCAGCCAGCATCCTTCCCGCTCCTTGACTATAGATAGCACCCTCCCTGGGAACTCAGCAGAGAGAAGGCTTCTGTCCATTGCACACTGGCTGTCTCCGAAAGCCCAGAAGAACCCGACTCTTGCTGCCAGCAATAGAACTTTTATAGGTTGTCTGTGATCCATGTGTAACTGCAAAAAGGACCACTCACAGGGGTTAATATCAGATTGGCACAGTCACAAGTTTGGCGTTTTCATGTGCTGCTCCTAACACAAATCCACCATTCCTCCTTGGGGGCATGCACCCAAGATTGGCCCAAAGAGAGAGACTGAGACCAAATGCTCTGAAGCATTGTATGGTGGTGTGTGCAGTGGGAGGAGGTAGCAAGTCTTGTCTCCTGATAGAAAGTCACTTTGGCTGATCCCAGGGTTGCTGCCTCCCGAAAGCAGAGAGAAAAGCCTGGGTTTGTACTCTGATTGTCATTGTGCCTAAGGTCTAGAAGGGATTCCAGTGAGACAGAGGAATGATTATTTAAAGGATGCAAGCATGTGTTTTAAAGTAGGGGAGAAAGAAAGGGTAGAATTTAAAATGCCCCTAAGTCTGCTCGTGGGAAAGAGTTTAGGGAGTGACACTGAGCAGAAAGGAAAGCTTTCAAGGGGAGGACCAAAGACTGCTAGAGTCTTCCCCTTGTTTTGGGGGGGACTGGTAATGAGCTATGGAGAAAGAGATGCCTGAGATGAAAAAGTAACAGAAGTCTGAGCTAGAAAGGTGACTGAGTCATCTGATTAGCAGAATGCTTCTCACTTGTCATCATGCATTAGAATCGGGAGAGGCAGGAAGGAGACTTGCAAGTTCATCTTCCCAGGACCTATTGAGGCTCCCATGCAATAGGTCTGGGGCAGGGGTTGGGAATCTGCATTTTAAACACTTACGTGTGTTCATGATTGGGGACTCTGCAGACCACACCTTGAGAAACGCCAGAGTGGGACTGCTCTGGAGTTAAGGGTGCAGAATCCAGAATCCCAGGAAAATTCCTAGTAGATGCCCAGAATGAATGGCGGGAGATGTTAAAAGAGTAGCTGCCAAGACGGTAGGTTCGTGTCTTGCAAGGCCAGGTTGCAGCGTGCATGAGCTGCTGAAGAGTCCCAGGGCAGATGAGGACAGTGCAGAATGCATGAGAGGCTGGGGGTGGAATGCATGAGAAAGTTGCTCTGGAACTCCTTGCTACCCCAGGGTGCTGATCATTTAATGGTCTGCAAATAATTTAACATCCCCCTGTCAGGATTCCCAGGGTAAATTGTCTCCATTCCCACCACAGAGGAACTGTGCTGTCCAACTGCTAACAGGCAGGGAGCCACTGTACTGGGGCGCGCTGGCCAGAATGCTGCTGGAAGTGACACTGCAGCAATTACTGCTTAAGAACTAACTGTAATTATTAATTACAATCCTAACAACAATTGAGGTCACGCATAATTCTTTCTGTGGGCTGCCTTTTGCCTGCAGAGCCCATTTCTCCAACATCTCTTATAAATAAGTCTATAATAGACTTATTTATATATACTTTTCTTCCAAAGTCAGTTATATGTGAAAAAAAGGACTACGGTGAAAAATATATTCACTTTTAGCCAAGAGGTGGCAATACCCATTTTCTCTCTTGGTGCAGGGCTTATTTCCCTTTCTCTACTTAGACATATAGATCTATTATGATATTGAACTATTGAAATGAGGTTTGATTTATTCAGGTATAAGAAGCTAAATAAAGGCACACTTAGAAATTCATAACATCATGTTTAAGTGCTAGAATAAGGTGTAAGTTAAAATTGAGTTTCTTGATTTTCCACATGGATAGAGTTTAGAAAAAAAATTTTTTTTTTAAAGAAAAGCCCAACATTTCACCTCTTGGAGAAAATAAAACCCTATTACAATAGATTGTGCTTGTAATTTTATTTAACTGTTTAATCTTTACACACAAACACAAAAGCACCTGAGTGGAAGCTGGTTTCTTAAAAACAGAATGGTGAATATTAAAATAGATGGCCTTACAGCATGCCTGCTCATTACTCTGCCTCTTTTTCTGATGTCTCAGTCTACCCTCCCCAACACTGAGCAGGGGGCTGTAAGCCACATCGCAGCTCCCAACTGCTGTGCTTAAATTGCTTCTAGAAGCATGGAGCCCTCCGTGCTGCTACAGATTTAGCTCTGGGCTGGGGAGGAAGTGGGGAGAAGTCATTTGCATCAAAAAACACTGGCTGTCTATTCCCATTAGAAAAAACACTTGGCGTTTTAGTGCAAATTATTTTAAAAGGGCAGATAACTTATGGATGCAAAAAGGGTAATCCACAAAGATGCATGCAGTTTTGTTCAGTCGGATGTCCTCAGGGCGAAAACATCAAGGATAACAAGTGTACTAAATACAAACAGACGCAATCATAAAATATGACACCCGTGATTAAAATACCCCTTTCAAGGGTCCTTCACACTTAGGAGAGAAGCTGCCTTGTTATTATCGAGGCTCATCATTTCCTACCATACAGAGGCAGGTTAAAACAGTGATCTCTTCTTTCCTGAATGTATTCTTGGAAGGTTGTGAAATTCGGTGGCTTTAATCAGACTAGCCTAGAATCACAGCACTGGGTCACAGAAGGGATTAGCTTTAAGCGTTAGGAGTTCAGCCTCTGGAGCTGGTTTTGAATCCCAGCTCTGACACTTACATACTATCTTCTCTGAAGTCTAGGGGGTCTTCATCTGCAAATGGGAAACTGAGGTTGTTGAGAGGATTAAACACAACAAAACAAAACCAAAAACCCAAATGTAAAGTGCCTAGTATAGTGCCTGGAACAGGAAAAAAAAAAAAAAAGTGTGTGTGTTCCCCTTCTTAGTGCCGATTACAGAAATGATTGGAGAATGGAAAATGTACTCTTCATTAGTGTATAAAGGAAAGAGATTCTTATGGTCTTAGAAAAACTGCACCAATGTATTGATAATTTTAGGTAGTGAGAGGAAGATGTCATCTCATAACTACCTAAGTTTGTGGATGGTACTGAGGTTGAAATACAGACCTACACACCTGATACAACAGTTGCTGATAGCCGAGGCTTAGGTATGTAAGAAA
>NW_007732667.1:78509-79809 GCF_000696425.1 Galeopterus variegatus
CTCATGGGTACATCTGTTTCATTTCTCTGAGAGTAACAGCAGCTCCTGAGCATTTACTTTGAGCCAGGTGCCCTTTTAAGTGCTTTATATGTGTTGTTTCATTTAATCCTCACAACATCTTCATAAGTAGGTACTAATATTATCACCATTCCACAAGTCAGGAAACATGGAAATAGAGAAATTAAGTATCTTGTCCAAAGCAACACAGCTAGTCGGTGGTAGAACCAGAATTTAAGTTCAGACACTTATTCTAGAGTCTACCCTCTTAGCCACTCTGCTGTGTGTTTTATTTATTTCTAATTGTACATAGCGCTTTGTACCTAGTGGGCCTTGAATATTTTTTCAATGATTATTTAAAGGATTCAAGCATTTGCTTTCAAAGTGGGGGAGAAGGAAAGTATTAACTTTTTCTTATTAGATTTTAGAAAAATAAAGACCAGTAGATAGCTAGCTTCTTACCAAAGAATAAGGCCAAAACACTATTTATGGAGCCCTTTGGGCAGTGAACAAGTGGATGCACACAGGTTTAATCCTTCAATTCAGAACCAGAAGAATATCAGCAGCAAATGCATGCTGGTAAAAAACATCTCCCTCTATACAGTACCTACAGAATGATCTAGAAGGTTAGGATTAACATATGACTAAATTCTTGGGAAGACCACAAGGTCTTGGGTTTACTGGAAAGACCACAGGGATTGGGTCTACCTAGACTGAAATCAGGTATCCAACTCCACCTTTTACCAGCTCTGTGATATTGTGTACCGTATTTAGTGTCTCTGAGCCTTAGTTTTCCCAATTTGAAAGGCGGGGAGAAGGTGGTGTTGCAAAAATACTACTTGTTCCCAGCTTTGTCACATGAATGATGCATATGAAGCTGTTGTGTTAATACTAAAACACTGGAGAAATATGCATTGTTAAGGTAACGCTAGCTACTGTAACAGAAAACCCCACATATCTGCAATGTAATGTAATAGACATTTTCCCTCCCAAATAGGTCTTCCTAATGGGCAAGTAGCTCCACCCTATGTATTAATTTAGAGACCTGGGCTTCTTTCATGTCAGGCTTCCACAGGTTTGCTGTGGAAGAGAAAAGAGAGTGGAAGAACTCCTTTGGGAGGTTTTCAAAGACCAGGAAGTGGCTCAGACCCATAGCCACACCTAAGCACTTCAAGGGACATTGGGAAATGTAGTCTAGCCATGTGTCCAGGGACAAAAAGAAATGGTTTTGGTAATCGATCAGCTAGCAATTCCAACTTCCGTCTTTTCACAGGGTTTATGTGAGATTAAATGAGTTAAAGCA
>NW_007732667.1:80656-86235 GCF_000696425.1 Galeopterus variegatus
AAAAAAATACCAAGAACAGTTTGCTGAGGCACATGGTGCACGGTGACAGTTCCACCAGGTGGTGACAGTGTGGGCAGGTAGCATGGGTGGTAACTACTCTATTAGAGGCCGTTTAATCTTGTGAAGAGCTCACAAATCTCACAGAATGATGGTAATCGATCACTGTGCAACAGACTCATCAGATAAAGAAGTTGGGTAAGAAATTTGGAAAGAAAAGCACAGTGGGAGCCAACCAATGACACGGACAGAACTTTGTGAAAGATCTGTCACCTCCTTCCCCTTCTCTCTGGATGCTGGAACGACTTATGAGGATAAGTGAATTTGTCATTCCTCCCTGTACAGTCAAGAAAGATTTCTCACTGAAGAAAAATTTCATATTTTTTTTATAGTAACATGATTCTGTTTTGTTTGAGCCATTTTAAAGAAAGTGGTTCTGCATCGAATATTCCAATTTTCCAGGAAAGAACTGATAAGTAACGTATATTCGTTTTGTTTCTCACACTCACTAAATATTTTGGGATTTATTTTTAGCATAATATTTTTGTTTTAAGTAAACCCAGATGTATTCAGTGGATACAGAATGATGACGGATTTTTAATACCTTCTTTGGTGGATTCAAGTAATACATGTACATTGTATGGTTTTCTAAGGCATACTCTTTTTAACTTCCTTATTTCTTTACCATTTTTTATGTCTTATGTTTCTTCTTTGGTGGATTCAAGTAATACATGTACATTGTATAGTTTTCTAAGGCATACTCTTTTTAACTTCCTTATTTCTTTACCATTTTTTATGTCTTATGTTATACACTATTCTTTACCCAGTACAACATCCTTTTTCAGTTAATGTACTCTTTGGACTTCATGGTCTAAATTCTGGAAATGAAGTTAACCAGGGATAGGTTATCAGAAAGGCCTTCTCTGATGACTTGATCTAATGTACTATGTCATCTTCCCACTCCTTTGGGTTGCTTTATTTTTCTTCCTAGCCTAACACATGTTTATGTGTTTATTGCCAGTCTTTGCTGGAATATAATCTCCATGAGGGCAGGGACTGTGGATGTCTTTCCTCCCTACTATGTGCCTGGTCCCTAGTAGATGCTTAATAACATTGGCTAGACATATGCATACATGGAAATTAGGTCTTGGACACTCTGAATCAATGATCTTCTACTGTATCATTTTTTCCTTCTTAACTCAGTTAGGACTAAAGTGTGCCTGAGAAAAATAACTTGTCCTCGCCCAGCCACCTCCAGTTATGTTGGTCTGAAAGCAGCTCTCCGGGTCTCCACCACTCAGCATAGAAGGGGAGCTACTCTCTAATCTCTCTCCCCATTCTCAACCTGCTTAAGAGCTGTACTGCTTTTTCACATTGCTTAGATAGAATGAGGCATGGGAAACATAGGGGGCAGGGAATGTACCCAGTGACAAAGAGACTCACTAGCTTCCAAGGAGTAATTAATTCTCATAGGAAAAGGGCACTGTGATCTTGTGTGGGGAGTAGGGAAAGTTGGGAGAAGAATTTAAGGAATGGTCAGTGCTTTAGAGTTATTCAAAGATTTTATTATCAAGGGAGAATAAATAAATAGATATATAAATATATATATAGATAATAGAGCAGGACAAAAACTTTCCATTTATTAAAAGATTTACTAACAATTCTTTTTGGAGAGAGAACTGCCTTTGGGAATGCCTGCTTAGGGCTGGTGAGACATGGACACAAGACAAAGATTAAAGGGGAGAGGTCACTGTTTTGCAGGGAAGAGATGAGTGAAGAGGAGAAAGAAGGAAAACCCAGTAAGATGGTTGGGATAGGGAGAGCGAGGGCCAGGAAGGCCCCATGGTAGGTGGGGTAAGCTAGCCTCCAAGATAGCCCCAGCATTCCTGTTTCCTGGTATTCATACCCAGCGTTCATGCGATGTAACCCTTCACCATATTGTACCATGGTTGTTTTGTGTGACCAAATAGAATATGGCAGGAGCGATGGTATGTCACTTAAAAGGTTATAAAAGAGTGTGGCTTCTGCCTTGGTTTCTCTTTTTCTCTTTGAGCAGCTATGGAGAAGCCCATGTGTCAATAAACTGAAGACTTCAGGCAACACTCAGTAGAGAACTGAGTCCAGCCTACAACTACCTGAGGAAGCTTGAAAGCAGATCCGTCAGCTCAGGTGGATTTTGCAATGACTGCAGCCTTGGTTGACATCTTGACTGCAACCTCATGAGAGACCCTGAGCCAGAACCACTCAGCCAAGCTGCTCTTGGATTCCTCAGGTAATAAATCTTTGCTCTTTTAAGTTGGTGTGTTTTGGGGGTAATTTGTTATGCAGCAATAGCTAACTAATACAGTAGCAGTGACGCCAAAAGGCAAATTATGCACAATGATGTCTTCGTTTTATGGGGGGGGGCACGTTGAGTGGAAAATGAACCCTGATTCCATCTTAGTCTAATCAGGCTGCTAAAACAAAATACCATAGACTGGGTGGCTTATAAACAACAGAAATTTATTTCTTACAGTTCTGGAGGCTGGGAAGTCCAAGATCAAGACACTGGAAGATTTGGTGTCTGGTGGGGGCCCACTTTATGGTTCATAGATGGCACTTTCTAGCTGTTTCCTCATCACCCCCCCCCAAAAAAAAAATCCTCACCTCTTAGTGCCATCACCTTGGGGTTTAAGATTTCAACATATGAATTTGGGGGGAATACAAACATTCAGACCATAGCAGCTCTACACCTATGTCTAGGCTTTGTAATACACTTCATGCACTTGGGCAGCAAAGAGACTAGGAGAGGGAGACTTGAGTACCTTGAAGGACTCAGGACTCTGAGCTTTCTTCTGGGATGATTTAGATGGGCCTGAGTTGAGCAGAGGACAGTCTGATGTAACAGACACATTCACCAAAAACATCTGGCTCCAGTTGGCAATGTGTCGCAGTGTAAGGTGGTATTTCAGTTAGGTGCATCTTTGTTGCATCCAACAGAAAATCTGCTCAAACTAGCTTAAGCACAACAGGGACTTAATTGTCTGCTGTAACCAAAAGGGCCAGGGATAGGTAGGTTTCACGTGAGATTGGACCTAGTGGCTCCACAATGTCCCCTGGTTTAGTTCCCTCCTGCCTCTCTGGCCTCCCCAGAGTATAGGCAGAGAAAAACCACAAATCCTGGTAATTTCTTCAGGTGTTGGAAATAAAATTGGCTCTAATTATCTTAACTCCATTGTTCAAAATGGGAGAAAAATTCTCTCTTTTGAATCTTCAAATCAGAAGCAAGTCCTAGAAGGTGGAAGGGTGTCTCCATCATGCTGGAATAGCGACATAGAGAGGAAGACCAAGCCTGCTGGTGGCTGGCTGGGGAGACTCTCTTGCAGACCCCAGGAACCCAGAGAAGGTGAATCACAAATAGCCATTGCAGGGGAATGAGGATGAGAATTGGCCGTGACTCCTCCACGTGTCGACTCATTGGAACACCTCTTCCCTCCACTCCAAATCTTCTTTCCTCCTGTGGCTGGAATCTGGGGGCTCCCAAGTTGCCTTCGAAATTGTGAACATTTCCTTGGGTCGGTCTCTTTGGTTGCGGTTGCTTCTGTTGCTGCTACTACGTTGCTTCTCAGCATAGACCTTCCAAGGGGTCACACTTTTCTGTTGGAGCACATCTTGACTTTCTGCTCCTATCACGGCCAATGGAAGCACAAGAGACCAGCAAGTAGATTCTGTTGCCACTGGGATGGCAGATGAGTATTTTCTCACTGCATGTACCTTTCTTTATTGAACTCCTCAAAGGGCTCTAGATGCATTAAAAAACAAACAAGAAAAAACAAAAAGCAACTATCCCCTCTCCCGTTGAAAGTATTCTTGGCTGAACTAGAGACAATAAACAGCTCTACCCAATATCACACCCTAAAAGCATCCCATTGCCCCAATCTCCAATGTGTGCTCCAGGGTAAATGGAGGAATGCCTCCCACCTGGAATCCACCGAGGGAATTTCCTGGGAATTAGGTGGCAGTCTTTGCCTCTGGCTCTTGTTTATGTGCTTGATTCCAGGATCTCTGTCTCAGTCCCCAGAGTCCCTATTACCATTCCTCCCTGTGGTTCCAGCCTTCTCATGCAGGAAGGAATCCCTGCTTTTGTTCATGAGAGCTGGACAAAGACAGAATTCTAGAGTTGGGAGGAATCTCGGAAAGATATCATCTAATTTTGCTCCCTTACTTTATACAGAACTAGAGAGGTCAAGTAGTTTGCAAGTTCACGTCCAGTGAGGGGCAGAGCTAGAATCAATTCTTGGAAGAAGTCTAAGTCAGACTTTTTCCACTGGAATATTCACTAATTCCTCAAGAGGGATTCCTCAAATGGTAATTATCACCTCAGGGAGCTGGTAAAGGGGTTCATGGAATATATATGTGTTCAGCAAAATGAGGTACAGTTTTTAAGCAATTAATAATAGATCAGAAGTATATCTATACCTGTAAAATTGAATTTATTGGAGGAAGTGTAATTTATATCCATAAGACAGATTGAAGATTAATCTAATATAAACAAGTAATGAAGAATCAACTCCTCCACTGTTATTCTTGAGAATATGCATAACTGCTTCCTCTTTCTTGATAGTGGATAAGATTATTTTTATTGTTTCTGACAGCTGCAGTATTTTCAAGACAAAATATGAAATTTCTTGAGGTTGACATTCCTCAACTGTTTTATATTTAATCCATTAAGTACATGTTAATAATTTTTGCACTTTTTTTTTACAATTATACTTGTCTCTTATGTACTTTTTTTCTGGTCCTGGGATAACTGGACTAACCCAAGTGGCCCTAAGTGGGAGCCCTGGCATACTCCACAAGACAGCATGTTTTCCCAAGAGCAGGGACTGACCCATTTTTGGGTCATCATGTCCCTCCCAGTATAAATTTTTGTTTCAAACATTGTGGAAACCAAAACATTCCTCAAGGTCTATGCAGATCCTACGTTTAGGTCCTATTTGCACCAATAGGATCATTTCATTCCAGAGACTCTAAGTCTTTGGTCACTCAGCATGTGGGTCCTAAGCAGTATTTCATCTGATGGAGCATGTGAACACTTTGCAGATGTCCATGCATATCAGTGTGAGGGAATTAGAGACCAAACTGGGCCATCTCATCCCTCCTGAGAAGGAGGATCCACCTGTGATTTCTTAACTATACTCAGCTATGTATCTGGCATTGTGTTGATTGAATAGCTGTGGGGAGGTTTAGAAGCCAGGCTTGGTCTAAGGGGTCTGTGAAAGGACGTGACAGGAAAGTCTTGGCCAGGCATCATTGGGTCCTTCGTGTCCCTCCTGTCTTTTCTGGGTGGTTATTCCCTCGTGGATCCTGAATGCTGCGGCATGGTCACTAACCAAAAGTCTAGTCTCCTACTCAATCCTCGTAGGAGTGGGCACACTGTCCCCTGAAGCTACCTCTCCTCTCCCCAGGTAGATGTTTTCACTTTCTTCTGCTTTAGCAACCACTTACGGGAGAGTCTGTAAAGATTAGAGAGTACTAACCAATGTAGGGGTGCTTTCTGTTAGCAGCTCTGAGGAAGTCGAGGTGAAAATCTGATACAAGTA
>NW_007732667.1:87293-90883 GCF_000696425.1 Galeopterus variegatus
TAAAGTGAGAGCTGATGATTGGATAGAAGTTAATGTTATGTACAATGCATTGTTTTCTCCAAAACGGACATGGTTAAGGATAGCAAGTCTCAATAGCCGACGATAAATAGTTTTTATTTATTATTTAAAAAATTAAAAATTATTAAAATTAAAAATTAAAAGTTATTTATTATTTATTATTAAAACAATAAATAGTTTTTAGTTATTTTTGCCTTAAATGTTTTGCTGTTCTTGAACAACAAGAAGATTAAAAGAAAAGCCAATATAGTGAAAGTCAAACTGCACCCACTTGCTTGGATGTTAGGATTAGCCTAGAAGATGTGCCTGCAGATAGTCTCGTGGGATTAGAGGTTATAAAGAAGGCAGATCGTGTGCATCAGTTGGATACATTTTGTTTACCACTTGGAATAAAAATCCCCTCTGCTCCCACTCTTAAACACAGCTTCATACCAATTACTCAGGTCCAAAGTTTACTTCCGATTCCAGCCTTAACAGACAAGTGCTGAGACTATCAAGTTTTATTGCAGTCAATACATCTCCCTTCCAGAAGCAACTGGTCACAGCCATTTCGAACACAAAGCTGCTTGGGCCACCCTTTCTTCTTTTTATAGTCTGTTTCCAGACACTCGATGACCCATAAAGTTAACTTATAACCAAGTCACAGCCATGACCAGAGCTGTTGTTCTTGTGTCCAGCCCTAATGTTGCCTTTTCCCAGGACATGCTCGCTTGAGGCAATGAATCATACTGTTTGTCCCTTGTAAGGTCACTCCTTCTGGTCCAACCCCAGGTCCTGGGTCCTTAACCCAGAGTGTTAACTTCAAACATCCTCCAAACTCTGGGGTTTTCTTGGGTTTCTTAGTTTGCCCTCATGAACACACATACTGCATTTAATGTCCAGCAGACCCTGTTTTAATGCAGATGTGGCTTCTGCTTGGTGATCAGGGTCAAGACATTCTTTGGGCTCAAACCACCTGTGCAAACACAGCAACAATCCCATTGATATTTCTAGTTTGATGTCTTGGTGGTGTCATTTACAACCTAATTTGTCTTCTTGCCCTTCCCTCCCTCTCTAATTAGGTGAATATATATATTGGATGGAGTGATGGAGTGACTGAGGCTGTAGACAGCGTGGAATTTGAGAGAGCTGCTTAACTTAAAGAAACTCATTAGGGTATGAGCTCCAGAAATGATCATGTGCATACCTATAATTACTAAGTCACCCAACCTTCTAATTTTCTAGATTTGGATAGGTTACTAAGGTTCCTTGACTTGATCAAGGTTGTACAGGTAGTTAAAGGCAGAATCAAGATTAGAACTCATGTCTTCTCATCCCTAGTTTGTTGTCTTTTGCATTACACATATACGATCCATCAAAATCTAATTTTGTTCTGTGGCAGAGAGGTTGGTTTTACAAATAGGGAGAGAGTAATGAAATGTATTCTGGTTTTAGTAAAGCTGGTGACTATCTCCTACAAAATATTAATAAATGAAGAAAGAAAACAGGGGTTAAATCTCATCATAGAAACATACCATGTTAGAAAATATTGATTTATAGAATCTTAGAAATGGAAGGTACTTCAAAGTAATCATGTAACAAAGTGAGTTTCAAACTGTGTTCAGTGGAACCCAAGGGTTCTGCACAGGTGCCTCAAGGGCCTTTTAAGCGTAGGGGAAGAGAGCATATGGGACTCAGAGCCTTCTCCCTCAGGGCCATTAAAGAAAACCTGTTTTTATCTGTTTTATATGTTGGAGTTTTATGCTGGATTTTATTTTAAAAGGGGAATCCACTTCTAAAGAAAATTTATAAACTGCAAATTTAGTTCAAACCTCTCAATTTACAGATGAGAAAACTGAGGACTTGAATCTTGACCCTATGGAGTTGCCAAGTAATCATCTTTATTCCCTTCTAGGGATGAGGAAACCAAGATACAGACCTTAAAGCTTTGTAGAAGGTTATGGATTTCATCAAGTGGCAGAGCCAGGGCTGAAACCAGATGTACAGTTGTTGATTCCTAGCCCATGACTTTTCCCATCATATCACACTATTTAATAATATTAAACACATGGGTGATCTTATTGCTCTATGATCAAAGAAGTCCCAGAAAGAATAAAGGACCTAGAGGGAGGAGTTTAAGGGAGATTATGAGAGTGCATCAATCAAGTAATGTGGGAAGGTGACTCACTCTGGGACTATGGAAACAGGGTGATCCATTCTTACTTCCTTTTTCCATGTATTCTGCAAATTCTTTGCTGCAATGCTATAACCATAGTACCTAAGCAGAGGCCTGGCACTTGAGAACTCGATACACATACCAATTGCATATCCTCATGACATCTTCAAAACCCTGTTCTGGTGAGGAACTCAAGAGTATGGTACCTTTAAATATCAAATACTATACCAAATTTGCATAAACATAACCATGAAGTATGGTAGATTTATTTCAACACGTGGTAGGTGCACAAGGCCTGTTCTGTATATGAATCAATGAACTCGGCTGACAGGGTCTACTTAAAGGAAGAAAGTAGGACTCAGCGTGGACCACCTTCTTGAAGCGGCCCTGGCAGGTCCCCTTGGTGCCTGTGTACCAGGCACGGTTCCCAATGTCAGCTGGCACAATGACCCTTGTTCCTGACAAAGAGAAGTGCACATCGTGCAAGTCATTCCCATAAGCCACTGGACAAATGTTCAGCTGCCCTCTGGGGTAGCCTGACAGAGCTTTAAACAGAAACAAAACCTGGGATCAGAAGGTTTTTATTTATTATAGCCTACCTAAGGTGGCCAGCATTTGTAGTAGGTTATCAGAGAATACTGCACAACATCCTTCCCTAGGGAATGTTAAGAACAGGATGGCTAGATCCTGCAGGTTGAGATATTCTTGTTTCCATAATAACACCTTACAACAGTATCACAGCTTAGAGCATTTCAGAACCTTGAGGCAGGGCAATGGCTTAGATGCCCTTCTGAGGCCATCTGCTCCCTGGATTTGTTTCAGAGGAGGAAAACAAGAGGTGAACGCTGACTGCGGGGCGGGGTGGGGGTCGTCCTATTAACAGGATGAAATATGTGCCCAGACCATGAAACCAGAAGAGTAAGAATCTGATGGAAACCATGCTTGCCCGTCGGCCCTGATTTTGCTCACGGCATTTTGTGTTGTGGTCTTCTCGGCTATCGGGGGTGGGCTGGTTTATGTCAACATGGTGAGGTTACCGTCAAAGTCGTCATCTGTACTTTTGGATGTGGCTTTTTCATTTAAAATAATTAAAACCAACGAAGCTGGTTTTTTCTTTCTGCCCCAATTTCTGGCCTTCCTCTGCTTGGGCCCCTTCGGGCCCGTCTTGGGCTCCGCGAGGCCCCAGGGACTGCGCCTGCCTTCGCTACCCGCTACTGCCAAGGGCGTCGTTATCCTTCCGGCTTTAACCCCCTACGCGGATCCAAGCGGCAGTCTCAGGCCCCAGGCTCCGGCAAAGCAATAGGTGGCTGGTGCAGGGGGACCCCGAGCCCGGCTGCGGCGTCGCTCCCCGGCCGCCTCCTACCGCCCCCCACTGGGGTCGCCGCTGTGGAGCGTGGCAGCGGGAAAGTCCTCTCGG